>NC_143398.1:222086032-222238266 GCF_052110815.1 Crocodylus siamensis | reverse complement strand
CTTTTCTATGGCACAAACCAATTACCAGTATGCAGACTTATATGACAAAAGTTGTAGTGACAGCTTCTAGAAGGAAGCAATTCTAAAGTGCTACTTTAAAAGATAAAAATCTTTGCTGTTTTTAACTAAATATTAGGGCATCATCATGGAAAATAACATCAGACTTCTGCTTTCAAGAGTATGCTTGTCCCCAAGACCTCCTTGAACTCTTGAATTCAGCTCTTTGAATGTTGAATTAACCATTTGCATTTGAAACCTGACTTACTGATACTTAATGTGGGAATGATTTGTTTGACATCATCACAGCATAAAAACAAGGGAGAAAGGAAGAAAAGTAGCAGGATAGCTGATTCGGCACAATGACATCAGAATTTTTCAACACTTCCCACCTCAGAAGCCACAGATGTGTTTTCTGAACTCAGTGCCTGTCAGGACTTGGATGGGTAGTGCAGAGTATGCATGCATGTATCTAAGCATGCACAATGGGGTGGCAGAGTTTTATCGGCATGAGTATAGAATGACCACATGACTTTCACATGGTGAAGCCACAAGCCACAAATGTATTATGCAGATCATCCCAAACTAGCACTCATAAAATCAACTATGCTGCAGAATCAAGTATCCCATACAGGCCATATATGTCAGAGAATAAATATTTTATAAGTATTTGCTAAAGAGGCAAGGATTTTTTTTTTGTGATATCTTTCATTGGACCAACTGGATAGGTGGGAGAGTTGCTGGACAGGTTTTCAGGCACCAAATGCCCTTCTTAAGGTATCCATCTTCAGGGGACCTGAGAAAGCTCCCCCAACAATAAAGGCAGTCTAATAAAAGGTATAAAAAAATCTCTGTATCTCAGGAATTTCCTGTGCCATCTTAGCTAGAACACTCCAACCAACCTATAATAGAAATTGTAGGTTTTTTAAACATTTTTTATTGAAACTGCTTTTTGTTCGCATTCCTCCACTGGTAAAACCAGATATAAACACAAGTTAAAATACCTATAATTGAAACCTGAAGTACGTTTTCTGAACAAAAAAATGTCATGACTTTGCAGTCCAATATCCTGAGAGGCTCCTGACCTCAAAATCAGTGTTGTCTCTCATATTTAAAAATTCCAAGTCTCCACAATCCCAGAGATACTGGGAAAGTTGTAATATTTAGCCTTGCCATTGCACCTTAAAAATGACTAAGCATCAACCAACTTGCATTTCAAAACACTGACATGTTGGAGGGCTCATGGGGTTTTACACTGGGTATGGTGCACCTGTGTGGCTGGGAGTCCCATCAGCTGACATGGCTCCCTGCCACAGGGGAAACCCTGCTACACATGCAAATAAAGCTCAGTAGCAACCAGCTATGAAATTAGTACATATTTTTGAGGTCTAGCTTGGTTGGAGCTTCTTATTGCACGATAAGTACTTTGAACATGTAGCTGGTTTCTAGGTAATTGTGCAATTAACTGGTTAATTGTGCAATACCTGCAACATGTGGAGTCCCATTCACCTACCTAGTGGGGATTTGAATATGACACAAAATAAAATAGGATTTAGTCCAAAATGCAATTCCATGGCATGCCCATGATAAGGAGGGCCAGTAGACTTACTTCTTTGGTGATATATGATAGAAAAGTCAGCTGGTGCAAGGGAAGTGATGTCATTGTGCACTCTGCCCACTTTCCTAATTTTCTGTTTTAGGTCAAACATCAATGCCCTCACAGTCACTCAGCAGCAGTCTTTGCGCTGGGATTGTGGCTGGCTTCTGAGACACTCAGAAGATGCCCTATTCTCAGTGGCTGAGTTATGTTATCATCCCTGAGAAAGCCTTTGTTTAGTCAGAGAGGTCTTAACAAAAGAGAATATAATGAAAATATAGTGAAAAGAAAAGATGCAGGTTGTGGCTGTAGTTTGTGGATCCAACCCTCACCATTATAAGTCTTGTTCTACCTCCTGCAGCTTGCCAATCTTATCTTTTACATGCCTAGAAGTCAGAAACACAATGAATTTTCAGTATGTCTACCAGATACAGATACCCAAGTTAGTTGTGCATAATCTAAATCACACACTACAATCCATACAGATTCTAGCAGAGCACCATGCTAATTTGGCTATACTGTTTCCAGTATCTGAGCAAGATCAGATATATATCTACAGAGCACTGCAGTGTGCAGCATAGACATTACCTTAGAGAAACTTCTACATACATGGAGAAAGAGGGATGAGTAGCAGCTCTGAAGTCCTAGGGGCCAGCTTCAAGAGGAGTAGTAGAGAGGGGTCTTGATAAAGCCTAACATAAGGCCTAGTGGTTTAAGCATGTTCTGGTCCTCCTCTTCCCCTGTGACTAGATGTGGGGTTGACTCAGCATCTGTAAGGAAGACATATTCAGAAAACTAAATTAAAAGACACTGGCTGGAGGGAAGGAGATAGAGACAGGAATCCTTCAGCTTAGATCCCTGCAGAGAACTGGGTTTGCTTTTAGGTCTTATGGGCTAAGACGGCTCAGAGATGCTTGTTATCTAGCCAGACAAGTAAACTCCAATTCTTGGATTTACGTCTTCAACACTAGAATAAAACAAGACAGTGCTTTTTATCAATGTGACTCTCCTATGCCATGATAAATGAACAATGCTTGGGAGCACGTTCAGTTAAATGCTTTTTTATTCTTGTTTCTTCTATTCTCATTTCAACAAACCTTAATTTGAGAAACTGGAACAGCATGTATATGCCTGGGCATAAGACACTATAAATCTAGATATCGATCTTACATGCTATAACCTAATCAGTTTGCCAAACCCTAAATAAGATCAATCGTTCTGCTAACATGAAGGCTCAATTTGTATTAATATGATGGTATCACTTATTTGTGATCAGAGATAATATTTTATTTCAAAAACTGTGAATGGTGACAGCTTTACAGTTCTTCTTGCATCTTCTTACCTGATGAAACTTTAATAATTCTGAAAATTGTACACTTCAATAGTAGAAACAGTATTTCTAGGACAAAATGATCTGAACAATTACTGGTTTGTAAATACCATTGCTAACCTTATTATATGACAACTTTTAAATCATATACATAAAAGTACTGTAGTATAGTGTTTGGAATTCAGAGATCTCTCATAGAAATAGAGACATCAAACATATGCATTTATATAGTATTGACTTGAATGAAAAAACAACAATGTTTATTCCATTGCTTTGGCGTGGGTTGGTTTGTTTTGCAGTCAAGCCATAATTTATACTGGCTCCTCACATATTGATATGCTGAGGAAATAAACAGTAAATATCATTTCCAATCCATCTGTTTAGCTTGTTAACAAGACAATACAATAGACAGAGTTTTTTCAGTTAGATTATGTTTTACAGAACTACATTTCCTTGTGCAAACCTAATAGCTTTCTCTTGCTGCAAGGTGGAGAAGGAGA
This sequence comes from Crocodylus siamensis, assembly GCF_052110815.1. Classification (NCBI taxonomy): domain Eukaryota; kingdom Metazoa; phylum Chordata; order Crocodylia; family Crocodylidae; genus Crocodylus; species Crocodylus siamensis. Next base: position 222,234,842 of record NC_143398.1, on the reverse strand, counting down.
CCTGATAGGCATAGTTGGTTTCATGGTTTCATAGTTGGTAGGGTCAGAAGGGACCTGAGCAGATCATCAAGTCTGATCCCATGGCATGGCAGGAAAGAGTACTGGGGTCAAATGACCCCAGCTAGGTGATTATCCAGCCTCCTTTTGAAGACCCCCAGGGTAGGAGAGAGCACCACTTCCCTTGGAAGTTGGTTCCAGATCCTAGCCACCCTGACTGTGAAGTAGTGCCTCCTGATATCTAGCCTGAATCTACTCTCAGTCAACTTATGGCCATTATTCCTTGTTAATCTCCGTAGCGCTTGGGGGAACAGGGACTCTCCTATTGCCTGCTGGTCCCCCTTGGCCAGTTTATAGATGGCCACCAGCCTTGTCTTGTGGAGGCTGAACAGGTTCAGGTCCCATAGCCTGTGCCACTGCAGGCATGCGCCTGCATTTCTGGAATGAAAAAGGAATGTCTATCCACCTCCAAACTGGTCCAAGCTTTGCAGATTAAACTAACTTGCAAACATTAAATCAATTCAGGCTCAGGCTTTAATGTCTGTCCCTAGCCTGTATGAGTAGAGTTGGACCATAACCTGCTCCAGCCACCTCTCCTTCCTTCCTTTTACCTAATATCTCCAATTCTGCATTAGGGGTCTAGAGAAGATGAATGGGGCAGCTAATTTGGCACTTAGTCCCCTTTGCACTCACAGACAAGAGGTTTGTGACCAGAATCTGCTCTCTTTGCATTATAAAATATTGTGAGGAGAATCTGACCCACGAGGGGTGTCATTGCGCTGTATGATTTGCATGCAACTAAAACTATGCAAGGCACCTCACAGTTATACAAAGAAACAAAGATTCTGCTCACAAAATCACCTAATTTCCATGGACATAGCAAGCACACTACTAGTCTAAACTTTAATTCAGAAATTCATTAAATAACATATAGTCAATATCTGCTACCTGCTATCTATTCTCTGTCTACCACTGAGCCATGGTACTGTTTCTGACTTCATAAAGAAAAATTAGCTTTTTTGCTTTTTTTGAAAAAGGCAAGGGGCCAGATTAATCCCTGTATTAATCCATTTTATACCAGTGGACTAACTATATCTAAACAAGATTAAAGCTGAACTAACACAGTGATGAGTCAGGCTCACTATCTAAACAAGTTCCATTTGCCTCGCACTCAGTCTTCTCCATATATGGTTCATCTTACAGCAATAGTACAGAATTGGTTTTTGTTTGCTTTGGGGGGGGTGAGGGGGAGGGAGGACAGGACATAGCTGAACTAGGTATTTAGGGGAAAGAGCTAGTTCACCTTTAATTTCTCACTTGTTTTTTTTTTGTTGTTCAGCTAGCTACCCAAAATATAATTAATTCTTCAGTCACAAAGTGGAATACTAAGGTATCTCAAAGTGAAAAAATAAAAGCCACACTAAGGATACTGAAAGGCTCAAAACTATTACCTTAGTAAGAGTTGTTTAGATATAATGACAATGGCTACCAAATGGCTAACATTTAAATATAGACAGACAAAGACACAAGTGTGGAGAGTCAAAGAAACATGACATACTAAAAAGTTTATATTCTCCTAGTTAATTGGTCTCCATTTATATTTTACAAAACAATAAACATTTATTTTGGTATTTACATAAACCATGTCACAAGAGTGCATTATTTAATTATATAAGTTATTATGAGACTACAGAGTCAATGTAAATATCAAAGGCAGGAACTTAAAGGTACAACAAGTGAGATGAGTAGGTTGTTTAGATCAATTGGGCCAAAGTTAATTAATAAGGCAGAGAGATTCAAGGAGGATGTTCTAGATATCAGGACCACAGAGAGGGCTTTCATGTTAGCGGATGGACTTCATGAAATAAGAGATGTTATTCCCTAACAAAACTTTTCTTTCTGCCCTGTATCTGAGCCTTACTGAAAAGTTTAAACCTCAATGGCCACATCCAGACAAGCAGGAGAGTGTGGTTTGTGGTACCACAAACCTCTTTCTGACACCACAAATCACACACATGAAACAGTAAAATGGGCCCAAATTTGCAGTGCAGGGGCAAAAAAGTGCTAGAAAAAAAAAAGTGATGCAGCATATGCTACAATAGCATGGCACAAACAGTGGCTTGGTTCTCCAGTGAGACACTCTGGCTGCCAGCCAAAGTGTGTCTGTGCTCCATTTGTGCCCCAACTGCTCCAGCACACCAGGAGCCAGGAGAAGCAGGGCAAGGGCAGTTTGCCCAAAGCAGGTCAGTGCATCCTGCAGCAAAGCACATGTGCAGGGCACATGCTGTGGTACAAAGTAGCAGCACACATTTTTGCCACTGTTATTTGTGCCTCTGCAAGCACACACCCCTTCTCATCAAAAATGGATTAAAATGTATTGGGGCCCTGGGCTTCAGTGAGGGGAGGGGCCCATCCCCCTCCTGGTGCTGCCACTGCCAAGGGTGAGGTGGGCTTCCATGCCCCATGGGCAGAGACAATGCTGGGGGGGCTATAGCCCCCTCATAATTTACCTTAGCCCCACTGTAGCCACCCCTCCCAGTGGACCTGGCGAGACTGGGGGTGAGATGGCACGTGCCACCCCACCCTCTCTCCTACCTTCTCTGCCCTCCCCCCGCCACATCCAGAGCTGAGTGGAGCCAAGTGAGGTGAGGGCAGATGCGGGCTACTCTCTGTGGGCTTGGGGCTCTTTACTCTGCTGCCTTTGTCTCAGGGACCCTGAGCTGGCCTTACACCCTCTACCCACCCGCCAGTGGGAGACACAACTCACCACCCCCACAGCTACCAGATGGGCAGGGGATATGCAGCTGGTGCAGGGTCCCTGGGGCTTAGACAGTAGATCAAAGAGCCCTGAGCCCACAGCAGGCAGCCTGCATCTTCCGCAAGAACAAATATAGTGGGGAACATGCCCCAGCCCCAGGTCCCACACAGTGTCTTCATGCCCCCAGCCCCTGCCCCACTTCTTCCCTCACCAGGGGGGTCTTGATCTGTCCCCCCACACCCTTTGCCCCCATACACTTACCTGCAGGGAGCTGCCCTCCACACTGCCTGGTTGTGTTCCAGGCCATGTACATGTATGCGGCTATACACCAGCACACAGTGCCCCCTGCATCTTGCTCCCAGCAGCCCCAAGCATCCCCTTGCAGACTACAATGCTGCTACTGCCAAAAGCTAGAGAGGAGTCTCTTATTTCCCACTCTTCTCTATCTAAAAGTGGGTCAGATCACACTAAAACTTTTTTGTAAAAATATTGTATGTCTGGTTAGTTTGAGTAAAAAAAGGATATATGTATTAACTCAGTATAGATTTTTACCATTTCATCTTTTTTACTGGGGGATTTAACCCCTTTCTAATCAAACAACCCCTGAAATAACCATAATAATACTATATTCCAGCTATGGCATTTCAGCATCCATACTGCCACCCAGTCCTAGCCTCATGCTTCCTCTTTTTTGATCTGGGTCTGTCCCACATCATTTACGCTAATATGATTGCTGTTCACTTGGCCTTGTTTTTATTACATGTTGCTTTCTCTACAAGACCACTGATATTTTGAAAATTCTGACATTTTGAAAAAGTTTTCATTCTGATTCCAAAAATCAGACTCTTTTTTTTACCCTTCTGTGAAATGGAGTTTTAAAAAATAATTTTGACAATCCTGAAGCCATTGCCCTTAAATTCTGGAGGACTCCCTAGACCGGCCCTCAGCCCATTACAAAATTTTGGTATCTTTAAAAATGAAGTAGTCAGAAGTAGCCAGTAGTTCCATTTTACTTCCCATTCTGAAGCTGGGATCAAGAGAACTAGTAACTAAGCTGCTACAGAATTTAAAACATATGTATTGCTCGGGACTGTGGGCTTGCTGAAGGCAATAAAAGTTCATTTTATGGGTCATTTTTACTGCCTTTTCTGCCAGTATCAAATACCAGCATTGTTAAAAATCAGAAACATGCAACTTTTTACCACTTAAAAAAAACTAACCTAGATCTGTACTTGGAATAGTTGTCAACAACAGGAAGTTTCACAGACTTACTCTCTAAACTATAGCATAGAAAATTTCATGTTCCCATCTTATTTCTGATGCCTTAAAATGTCTGAACTACCCTGAATTTGAAGAGAGGAGAAAAAGTCAAGGAAGAATTTTGACTAGGCTAAAGAAAGTTTTCTATTTTGCCCATTTAAATTAATCTTTTCAGTGTATTTGAAATAGGTTTCTTAAATTTCTTGTAATCATAAAACTAAGCGCTAAAAAGTTTCCCTGTTTTCTTTCCCAGAATTTCTTGGACAGTTTCTGATATTTTTAAGGTCTTACTTTATATGCCCTTGGTTATTTGTTTAATTTATCTTCCTCAAACAATGAATTAAAGTACATAAACAGGCTACAGCTGTTTAGGTTTCCAGATTCTAACACCTCCTCCATATGGGACCACAGTCTTTTCTCTTTGTCTTTGACTTTTCTGTAGACTGAAATCCAATACTTTTGTCTGCATCTGCTGCTAAAAGCCTTTTTTCCTCAGCCATGCCACATTTCCCTTGTGGCTCATTAAGCACATTTACATTTGGCTTTTAAAATCCCAAACAGTCCATTTCACGCCTAGCAATAGCCTGCTGATGAAAGAAGCACTCTGATGGCTTGTGTGATGACAGCAAGAAGGTCTTTGACTCTTGGACATCTCCAACCAAGACTCGTTTTAAATAGTTTTAGAGACTTAAACAGAATCATTTATGCATTTTTTTTATTTTTGGAAAAAGGCAGGTTGGCTGAAATGGTATTGAAATTCTGCAGATGGTCAGTATGTATTCTGCAGTACAGATATTTTGTTAAAGCAGAATTAAGAAACCATGAACAGCACAAGCCAGGTAAAAATCTGACCTGGGGATCAGTCCTCCTGCAGCTCTCCAGAAAACAAAAATCTCCATTTAAAGTTAGTCAGTGGGTGCTACCCTGCAACAGAACTGCCAGAGGAGACTTTTCAGGTCAGATTCTATTACACTTATTTGGCACCTATCCAATCCCACACTGCTTGAGTACCTGGGAAAATAGCCACAAAAAGGTGGCTGGACCCTCCTTGCTGCTTTTTGTGACTTAGTTTTACAGCCAAGGTGACAATCCCCTTCACTGATCTCTTCCCAAAATTCTAATTAGATAGTAAGCCTCACTAAACATTTAGAAAGTTAAATATTCCAGATTCTAGTGGACAAAACTGGAAGGTACAGGAGCCCCATAGCTCAAGTTGGCTACGCAAGTAAAGCTACTTTATTAACCGCACTGGTAGTAGCATGACAGACAGGCATTCAGGTAATTTGGACCCAAACCATTTGTGTCCTGAAATTACCAAATGCCATGATGCATTGCACCAGAGTTTATGGTTCCTGGGTGCAGTGTTTACAAGTGTACCCAGGACTGCGGCACATTCATAGTTTCATAGTTTGTAGGGTCGGAAGGGACCTGAGCAGATCGTCGAGTCTGACCCCCAGCCATGACAGGAAAGAGTACTGGGGCTCAAACAACCCCAGCAAGGTGATTGTCTAGCCTTGTCTTACAGACCTCTAGGGTAGGAGCCAGCACCACTTCTCTTGAAAGTTGGTTCCAGATCCTAGCCGCCCTGAGAGTGAAGTAGCGTCTCCTGATGTCTAGCCTAAATCTACCCTCTGCCAGCTTGTGACCGTTATTCCTGGTCACTCCTGGTAGTGCTCAGGGAAACAGGGACTCCCCCAATGCCTGCTGGTCCCCTCTGACTAGTTTGTAACAGGCCACTAGATCCCCCCTCAGCCTTTTCTTGTGGAGGCTGAACAGGTTCAGGTCCCGTTGCCTCTCCTCATAGGGCCTGTCCTGCTGCCCCCGATCATGTGAGTGGCCCTCCCCAGACCCTCTCCACATTGTCTATGTCAGCGGGTCTGTCAAGTACCCCCTTTTTCCTCATAATTCCCACCTGCCACGACTTGGATCTTAAAGAAAGAAATAGGGAGGAAGTGGTTGTCACGTATAGGAGTACCTGCGGGAAGTACCACGTTGACCAAAATCTTTTTTTTTTTTTTTTTTTTTTTTTAACACTTTTATTCTGTGGTCCTCTATTACTACAGGAAAATCCCCTTTTGGGGAGTCCAGCAGACTATTCTTGGGGTCCTCAGCCTCCTGGCCAGCCCCCTTTTAATAATCCAGTGCACAGAGCATGTCAAATCTTAGTCTCTGTTGTTATTTGATTTATTAGCTGCTGTCTGTCCCACTATTGCCGGTAATTATTCAATTAGCAACTTGTCACAGACGCCGCCTGTCCCGTTATTGCCGGCAATTATTCAATTAACCGCTGGTTGCAGCAGCTGCCTGCAGCTTTTCCCAGCAGAGCTGGCGTATAGGCTCCGCGGCTCTCCCTCAGTCGGGACTTGCCTTCCCGGCTCTCAGTTATTAATTGTTTTCCTAGGGTAGGAAGCTTGAGGGAAGCTGTTCTCAGTCCCCGTCTCTCCCGTGAAGGGTACTAGCTCTCTCTTCCTCCCCGAGCTCCTGTCCGCCACCTCCCAGTGCTCCTGCAGTTGTCCAAGCCACCGGGTTTTCCTCCGTCTCCTGGCATCACACTTACCCATGCAGCATTTTTGCAAAGAAGTATTTCCCTTTTTCTGACCGACCTGCCATCTCTCTTGAAGTCCCTTTCTTCCAGAGTCCTTCAGGATCAAGTATGATCCTGTCTCTCCTTCTGGAGTCCCCACAGCTTTTCCTTAGTCTTCTGGTGCTGTAGGCATCCCTCCTTTACTCTCTCTTCTACTTATTCCCCGAGTCTGGTCACCATTGGCTTCCTATGGGCCGGGACCCACCCCCCGTGGGTAATAATTTCCAGCTGCTCCACCTTCTCCTTAGCAACAGGGCCTCAAGAGGGACCCTGTTACAGTCCCTCTTGAAGTGTGGTACCCAGAACTGGACACAGTACTCCAGCTGCAGCCTGGTCAGTGCTGCATAGATGGGAAGTATCACCTTCTTGGACCTGCTTGAGATGCATCTGTGGATGCATGACAAGGTGCAGCTGGCCTTCCTAACTGCATCCCCACACTGCCGGGCCATGTTCATCTTAGCATCAATGACGACTCCAAGATCCTTTTCTGCCTCTGTACTGATGAGAAGGGAGTCCCCCAGCCTGTAGGTATGGTGCTGATTGTTCCTACCCAGGTGCTCACCTTGCATTTGTCGGTGTTGAATCCCATCCTATTCTCATCCGCCCACCTCTGTAACCTGTCTTGGCCTGATTTTAGTCTATTCCTCCCTTCTAGCGTACCCACATCCCCCCCACATCTTAGTGTCATCAGCAAATTTGAACATGGTGCTTTTTACCCCCTTGTCCAAGTTCCCCCTCTTTCTCCCAAGTGGAGTGCACAGCAGGATTGCTATGAAGCAACTTCCACGAAGGGTTGCTTCCTGCATCCTAAATAAGAGAAGGATGTCCCTGGCTTTTTTTCGATGGTGTAATCAGGGCTACCTCAGACTGAGCTGGGTTGGAGCAGCCCTGGCTGGCAGGGTGTCCAGGGGGTCAGCCTACTAGCTGGGGCTGCTCCAACCCAAATCATTGTGCTGTGGAGGGGCTGGTTGGGGCACGAGGGTGCTCCAGTGCAGAGCTAGCCAGCAGGCAGCCCTCTGCACTGCAGTCCCCTTGTGCTCCAGCCATCCCCATCAGCATCTACACATGCATTGCAAAATATTAAATAACTCTGCCACAGGATAGTACTAACAAGTTTACAAGTACTAACCTAGAGCGGCATTTATTAGTCTACTGTGTCCTAATAGGGCCACACATATAGATGCTGAGACTTTGCTATGAAGCTAATTAGTCAACTGCAGTAAACGTCTCACGTAGACCCGCCCCACAATAACCATCCTGCACTGTTTGACCTCACTGTATATTCATATAGTCTCTACATGTAGTGTCAAGTAGAGAGCACACAACGGTCTGCTGCCTAAACAAGCAACTTCATTTGCCTTTCCAGAACAAGATGGAAAAAAGGCTCTCATCAAGCAGCAATCCAAGGTCTTACAGATCTCAAGCTGCAACCATGGCTCATACATAACCAGTGCTCACCATCATTGTCTTCAGCTGCTGTAAGTCTACAAAGTTCTTCTGGTTACCTGGCCCAGGGAAAGCACACAGCCAGCATTTCTTCCCCTTCACCACCCCATAGCAGCACAGGAAGAGCACCCAGAGAAGATTCCCCCCACAGCCAAATGCCCCCAAAGCTGTATCAATGTCTAAACAACCAATTCCTTCTCTTTCTCCCAAGTGGAGTGCACAGCAGGGTTGCTATGAACCAACTTCCATGAAGGGTTGCTTCCTGCATCCTAACTAAGAGAAGGATGTCCCTGGCTTTTTTTCTGATGGTGTAATCAGGGCTACCTCAGATGTTTCCTACTCTCATGCCCACTGTCAAGCTGCCTCCACCGAGGGGAAAAGGGAGCAGCCTTCTGTCCTTTTGACTTTCCCTCTCCCTGCATTCCCACCTTACTTTTCTCATTCCTTCTTTCTTTTTCTTCTGTCTGAAGTACAAATAACCAGCTGCACTCACAGGTTTAAACCTGCAAGTACAGTACAGGTTCTCTCACTCCCTGTTATTCCTTCTCTGCTTTTTTCATTCCATAAACTGCCTCAGTCATTCACTCCAGGATTCAAATTCATCACCAGCACCTCCTCATTTCCACTTGTTCACACTCTTTTTCTTTCCCCATCCCACAACCTATCCTTATAGCCCACACTGTGTATATGGGAGAAGAAAGAATGACAGGAAGCTCACAAGAACAAGCTTTCATAGCAGCCTGCCACTCAATCTTCCTTTAGCAGGCTGCTAATATCCCTCACCATATGGGGCACTCCTGCTTCTAGTCTCTTTGCCATCAATATCTGTAGTCATGTAGGAAAAAGGAACAAGAGCCGAGAGGTTTTTTCTTTATTTTTGGTGATATTTTTATTGGATCAACTGTATAGTTAGACTAGAAATAATAATTTAACCTTCAAGAAAATTAGATTCAGACTTTTTTCAAGGTATGGGTCAGTTTTTTGTTTTTTGGGGGGTTTTTTAATTCAGACACCCCATATCCTAGAGAGGGGTGGGCAATTATTTGGGCTAGAGGGCCACTCGAGGGAGTTTGGGTAAGCTGTTGCTGGGTCAGCATCCCTCCCCAGCTCACAACAGCTCAGCAAAAGTCGCCAAGTGGCTCTGCCCTGGGGCCCAGCCCCACACTGTCACTGCCCAGCAATCCTGGGGTCTCTGTGGAGACTGGCCAGAGACCCACATGGGCAGGGCACATTTGGCCAGGTGGATAGGACAGAGCTTCAGGCAGGTGGGGAGTGGTATTTGGGAGTGGGGTGACTGGCCAGGGCTGGAATCTCAGGGTGCTGACAGCCCAGGGTAGAGCTGTGATCCACTCCCCGCATACTCATGACCCCATCCCAGGCCCCCATCTGAGTGCACCCTGCCCGCACAGGTCCTGGGCTGTTCTCTACTGAGACCCCACCTTCCCACTCCATCTAGTGCCCCTGGAGGAGGGTGCAGGACAGACGTGACAGCGTGCTGGAATAGCCAGAAGGAGTTGCTGCCACTGGGGCTGCCAGGAAGCCAAGGCCAGCTGCCATACCATCCCAGCCCCACTGTGTGCCTGGGAGCAGTGGGACCAGCTGCATATGCCACAGCCCAGGCTTTCCCCCATGCCTGGGCTGGGAAGAGATGAAGGATGCACTGTGGGCCAGATAAAGTCCCTTGTCATGCCAGATTTGATCCATGGGCCATATTTTGCCCATCTCTGCCCTAAGGCCTGTACCCCAGGCCATATCAGAGGTAACTTATTTTTGTGGGGAGCAGCATTCCAGTAGTGCCAGAGTATGAGACCTGACATCTAAATCAATGGAGATGCACTGGATCCTCACAGGATATAAAGTACCAAAGAGAGTGGCAAAGGAGAGGAGACAAAGAGAAGACAGTTAACTAGTCCAGAATTGCAGGCTGGGCATTATCATCTACACACTTGTCCAAATCTCAAAAGAAAGAATAAAATATAATAGTTGTGATTGCCATTCTTCTTTATTTAAATGTATCAACATTATGCACAAGGATGTCATGGATTGGACAGGAAATGCACTAATATTTTTCAAAATTTTATGAAGAGTATGCCTGTAGTAATTGGGCAATTATAGGGTTAAATTGTTAGTCATTATTAGGGGATGGAGCTGGAGAGCTACTTTCCAGAGTTCAACTGTTCCAGAGTTACTTTCATTTTCTTAGTTAGGTGTTGTTTGTTCCTGAATAAAACAGCCTGTTGTTTTGGGCCTGGAGAAAAGTAAATCTGAGTATTCCTTGGTAAGTAAGGAACTTAACAATAAGTACAAAAAGTGGAGTTATATCACAACTTCAGTCCTATAACTGATAAACAAGTCATAGTAACTACAGTTCTTTGTGAAACAGAACTTCACCTGTAGGGCTAGATCCTGCCCTGTGTGATGGGTTTGAAGACAGGCGGTGTACTAGGCATTTCTCATCCTTCTAACAGGGTCTCCTCTTAAAAATCTGTAGCAGATTTACCTTTCAGAGCTTGGGTTGAGTCCCAGGCTTGAGAGTCTGCTGTTTTGATTGGTGGAGTCCATCCACCAAAAAGGAGGCAGCAAGAGAAATAACACCATGCCCCTTTCCTGAGGGGAAGGGGAGAAGAGTTCCCCTGGACCTGATTGAAGACTGCAAACTGTCAGATCTGCAAGACTTCAGGGGCAGAGCCCTGGAGCATATAAAAGGAGCTGTGTGCCCAGGGTGGGGGACATGCATCGGAGCTAGAGAAGAGAGAAGAGCGGGGCTTAGAATTGCTAAGGAGAGCTGCTCAGCAGGGCAAAGCAGTATCTCAGGAAGATCCCCTGAAGAATTCTATCAGTGGAGCACAGCGCACGGTGTCCAGACACTGGGAACTGCGTAAGGCAGCTCTGGTCTGCAACCCATGGCATGTGGCCTGAAACATGGTGCACAGGCCAGTGCATGGAGCAGGATCTTTGGAGCCCCTGGGGCAGCACAACCCATGGAGCTCGGTGCAGGAAGCACTGCATGGAGGGTGAGAGACCCTGGGAGCCACTTGAGGTGGCTCGGGTCTACAGCTGCTGACACGGGGCAGCAGCTCAGTGCAGACAACGCTGCCCATAAGGTCTGGGAACAGACTGAACCACGGTGCTGTACAAGGCTGTCCAGGCCTCTAACCCCTAGCACAAGATGAAGCTCCCACTACACACAGCGGTGCATGAGTCCCTAAGCCAGGACAGCGGCAGCAAAGTCAGGCAGCAGGTAAACCTGACAGGGACAGAGATTCACCTGGAGAACATGAAGCAACCCTCTGGTGTTGCCCTGTGGGGTCAGGCCAACTCTCAGGATCTCAATATTGTGCTGTTAGACAAGAGGGTGTGACCCAATTGCACTTATACAAACACTCAAATCAATTAGATGCATACACACACACACACACACACACACACACACAGAACCAATTCAGGCACATACACATCCAAACCAGCTTAGGCACATGCATACCTATAACCAATTCAAGCACATACACTGTACACCCCAAAAGTTAGACAAAAAACTATGGTCCATACCCACACACTCAGATCACTAATTTATATATCATGCACACAATGACATATAAACACACACACCCCACATACACACAAGTTCCTAACTTGGATGGTACTATATGTATGTATGTGCTTGGGGTACCTGGGATACTTGGGGGAAGGTTAAGGTGAAAGAAAGAGTTAAAGTATAGGGAGTGAAATTTGCCAGAACCAGGATTAGAACTGGTGGATTAGAGAGAAGTTGACTGAGGAACTGAGGCTTGGGGTTACTTAAGATCAAGTGGCCCTGGGGTAACTCGAGGTCACTGGTGCAAGGCAAAAAAGCCCAGTGGCAAGGAGGAGACAGCCAGGAAAGAAACTTAGGCAGAAACCTGGGAGCTCAGGGGAAAAGGCAGTGGGGACAAGGCAATAATAGTGTCAGAGATCCAGGGAAAAGGCAGAGGGAATAAGACAGTGTTAAAGAAACAGGGGGGTTGCAGGCAGAGAGGAGCTCAGGACAGGTGCTGGAGGTGGTGATGAGCCAGGAGCAGGAGAGGGAGAAATGAGACAGAAGTTAAAGGGGCAAGGAGCAGAGATTGGAGCAGAGCTGGAACTGTAGTAAAGCAAAACCCAATTTGGGTCCAAATAACAGTTTTATTAAACAGACAACACACTACACAGCTCCATGAAGTTATTTGTTCACACACACACATGTGCATACACACACAGAAGCACTCACAATGGCAGCAGGAGAAAGAGACTCAGTGGAAGGGCTGGAGTTCAGGTAAGGAGGAGAAACAGAGTCCAAGTCCTTGATTGAAGAGGGGTTGGAGGTGATAGCTACCTATCCAGGCTGGAAAGGGGTCTTTGTCTAGTAGGTGTTGTCCACAGGGGGGTCGCCAGCAGGGCCTCTGGGTGGATAGGTGGTGTGGCATGGTCCTGGTCCAGATGGAGAGGGTGTCCCAAGGTGTCAGTCTTCACTACCCCTTTTATGGGGCAGACTACCTATGATCACCTATGGGGAGGGACTGTCCAGGCAATGTCAGTCCTGTTACAGAGGGCTCCAGATGTTCATACTGAGCATGTGCAGCCTTGGCACAATGGTGGGTTGCTTCATCTTTTGCTTCTTTGAATGCTGGGGGTGGTTCCAAGGACTGGGTCGTTGGTCCAGGTATTGGTGTTGATGGTTCAGTCATTCAAAGGGAGCTATTTTTAGACCTGCTGCCATTGTCTCTCAAGCACCTGCATTCATCCCCATTCATTCAGAAACCAAGTTACATAGGAAGGGTAGGTATGAGTCATAGGTCAGGGGACACAAGATGGAAGCTTGACATTACAAGATGGAAACATGACATGACTTATGCTAACTTACATACATAGGCCTGAAACAGTTATCACAGAATATAAAAGCAGTAAAAAAAAAAAAAAGTCAATACAAACATAATAATTATCACTTATAAAACAGTGGATATCTATATCAAAATAGCAGGACACTTATTTGTAAAGAGGAGAGAGAAAAATAAAACTTACTACCGAAAATAAAATGTTAAAGCTTATCCTACATGTTAGCTTACTTATACTTATCTATATGGAATAGAGAGGGAGAGAAAAAGTCAGAAATGGTTGGAGAAGGGGAGGGAATACATTTTAAAATAAAATAAAAAAAAACTGGGGGTTTTGCTACACCGGGATTGTGGAGTAGCAATAAGTTACCCTGGAGAGAGAGTCCCCACAGGGGAGGGCCCCCCATCTACCCCAAGGGTTGCAAAGGGGCACCACGTGGGCCACTCCTGGGTGATAGTGGGGGAGCTTAGGAGTCTTTGGGATCTTCCTCTTCTTTTTCTTTCCCCCCACCTCCTTTCCTGTAGTGGTACCTTGGGAGTGGGGCCCCTGCCCTGGAGGGCACCCAAATAGTCTAAGGACTGCTGATCATATTTGTGTACTGTGCCTTACAGTTTATGTGAATAATTTGAATAGTCTGTATATGAACAGAGTTATAAAGTTGCCCAATCAATATCCTTTGGTCTGGTTTTGTTCTATTGTTCATTTTAAATGATAACTGTATTTTAAATGATAACTGTGTGTGTGTGTGTGTGTGTGTGTGTGTGTGTGTGTGTATTATAGGGTTTATTGTTTTGTAAATTTGTACATATATAATCTATGTCCTTATCCTTTAATGGTTTTGTTGTAATAATAAATCTGTATACAGTTAAGTAATTGACTGACTAAACCTGACTTTATAGGAGATGGAGGCGGCCGCTGGGCTGTTGTGTCCCTCCTCAGCACACTGTCCTGCCAATAATTCCCTCAATTGGAGAGGGAAGTACAAGCCCATGTACACCCGAGCTACAAATCAAAAGGGCTAAAAGGGAAGAGCAGCTCCTAGGCTAAATCATGCATCAAATTCACACCTCTCATACTACCTCCTCTCTACTGTAACATAGGACTCAGCAACATCTGGTAGCAAGATCCTATTCACTCCTCTCTATTTTTAAGTTTTAGGAACCCACATACACCACTGTAATCCACACAGCTCCCTCAATTTAAAGGAGTGAGTCTATCTATGTAACTTAGAGGCATGACAATACTGAATTAGATATGAAATGGACTGCACGCAGCCCAGCTACATGGAGACAGTCATAAGGAAAGCTCTTCCTTTTTACTCTGACCCAAGGAGATCTCTAAATATGATAGGTAATTGATTCTCTGTGCTAAATCTCCTGAGCAAAGTCTGCAAACTGTGCCTAAATGAAGAGAATAATGTGTTCCTGCTGTGAATTTTCTACTGATTTTTCTCTTTACAAATGGGTTCACCTCTGAATTGCCAAATTGAAAGAAATAATTTTTTTAAATGTTCTTAAATGTCACTAACAACAAAAGAACAGAGTATAAATAGACCCTCAGGACTCAATCTAAATCTCCTTTAAATCCCTCTCCAAGACCTATTTCTTATGCGACTCCTACAGGAAATCAGCCAACTAACGATGGGTAAGAGGCAAATACAACATCAGCATCCAGCACTATTTATATTGTAGCATTAAGTTGTTCAGACACCCCCTCAGCAACTGCCGAGCCCCCTGCCGACCCCCAGCACAGCCGGAGGTAAGCGGGCTCATGGTGGGAAGGGGTTAACTCGCTTGCTGGGAGGAGGCCGCTGCCTGGTGCCAGGCCGGGTCAAGCCCCCGCCCAGCCCCCCACTTGGCCCAGCCCCCCAGAGAGCCGCGCGACCAGGCTGCGCAACCAGGCGCTCGAGTTAGCATGGAGTTCACACGGGGGAGGGCACGGGAGGGCACAAGACCCTGCCTGCGACACCCCCAGCTACAGCCAGCCCCAGCCGTAGCCAGCCTACCAGAGGCATGACACGGATGGGCACGCACCACACCCTGAGGGTCCCCTCGGGCTCTGTGGCCCCTCCATTGGGCACCTCAGAGACGGCCACCCAGACGGAGCCCATGGTTCTGGGCTCCATGCAGACGGAGCCCCTGGCTCTTGGCTGTGGGGGCTGCCTTTCCCTTTTTCAGGCTCTGGGGCCCGGGAGCATGGCCACCTCCCCTTGCGGGGTCTGCTCCCTACTGCGGTCTCTGGCACGCCAGCTGGAGGAGCTCCAGGCCACAGTCCAGAGACTGCGTGCCATCAGGGACTGCGAGCAGGAGATAGACTCCTACTACCAGGCCCTTCTCCCCCGGGAGCCGCAGGGGAGAGCTCCGTCTCCCTCCACGACTAAGGAGGACTCTGGGACCTCCCGCTCTGCCCAGTCAGGGGCATGGACCAAGGTGGTCAAGGACCCAAAGGCTCGCCGCACCAAGGGCCCTCCCTTGCTGGAGCTTAGCAACAGGTTCGCACCTCTTGCAGCCCCAGCAGAGACTGCTCAGTTGCCAGCTCCCGCAGGCAACCCAGGCTTGACCGCAGCTACTGGCCCCGCTCTCCCCAAGACAAAACGAAAGGTGTTTGTTGTGGGAGACTCCATTCTGCGGGGCACTGAGGGGGCAATCTGCCGCCCCGACCTCCTAGCCCGGGAAGTCTGCTGCTTCCTGGGGGCCCCCATCCGAGACATTGCGGAGAGGATCTCAGAGCTCCTCCGGCCCACAGACCACTATCCCATGCTCCTTATTCTCGTGGGCACCAATGACATGGCTCGGAGCACCCCCAGGCAGGTCATGAGGCACTACAGGGATTTGGGAGCGGGGCTTAGGGGTCTGGGAGCTCAGGTGGTGTTTTTGTCGATCCTCCCAGTCTCGGGCTATGGGCTGAGGAGGGAGAGGAGGATCCACGCAGTGAACCAAAGACTGCGGAGCTGGTGTCATCAGGAAGGCTTTGGCTTCCATGACCACAGCCCACTCTTTCGCGAGAGAGGCAGCGAGCTGCTGGGAAGAGATGGCCTCCACCTCTCCCCCCTGGGGAGGAGGCTCTTCTCAGCCAGGCTGGCTGACCTGCTCCACTGGGCTTTAAACTAAGCCTGCTGGGGGATGGGGGGACTACCGCCACTGCTGGCCCGCTGAGCGACCCTTGCAAAGCCAGCAGACCAAGGCACTTAAGGGAGACCACCCCTGCCCCAGCCCTGGCACAATCTGTGGGCAAGGCAAGAGCCCCCAGGGGGACACTTGCCTGACTGTACACTAATGCCAGGAGCCTGGTCAACAAGCAGGAAGAGCTCATCCTCCTGCTCAGTGCAAAGAAATATGATGTCATTGGGATAACGGAGACCTGGTGGGATTCCACCCATGACTGGACCACGGGTATAGAGGGCTATACCCTGTACAGGAGGGATCGTGTTGACAAAAGGGGCGGGGGTGTAGCTCTCTATGTGAAGGAAAGCTACATGTCCCTGCAAGCTGATGTTAGCGACCGGCATGGACAGCTAGAGACCCTCTGGGTAAAAATTCGTGGGGAATATGGCACAGGGGACACAACGGTGGGAGTCTACTACAGACCTCCCACTGAAAGTCCTGAGCTTGACCAGGGGTTCACCCGGGAACTGACTGAGGCCGCTTGCTCCAGGACCTTGCTTGTCATGGGTGACTTCAATTACCCGGACATCTCGTGGGAAGATCACTCAGCAAAATCCAAACGGTTGCAAAGCTTTCTCTCATGCGTGGATGACCTCTACCTGACTCAAGAAGTCTATGGGCCAATGAGAGGCAAAGCGCTGCTCGACCTGGTACTGGCTACGGGGGATGACCTAATCGGTGACCTAGTGATTGATGGGAAGCTGGGTGACAGCGACCACGAGCTGATCACCTTCACCATCCGCCGTAAAGCTGGCAAGTCAGTCAGCAATACAGAAGTCCTTGACTTCAGAAAAGCCGACTTTGACAAGCTCAAGAGGCTTGTCGGTCAGGCCCTCAGGGACCATGACCCCAGGGAGATGGGAGTTCAAGAAGAGTGGTTGCTCCTCAAGGAAGCGATCCTCAATGCACAAGCTAAATCTATTCCAACACGGAGGAAAGGCAGCAAGAAGGCACAGCAGCCCCCCTGGCTCTCCAGGGACCTAGCGGACCTCCTGTGGCTTAAAAGGAAAGCCTACAAACAGATGGAGGATGGGATTCACTTCCAAGGAGGATTACTTCGCGCTGGTCTGGTCCTGCAGGGAGCAAACCAGGAAAGCCAAGGCTGCAACTGAACTCCAACTAGCTTCAAGCATCAAGGACAACAAAAAGTCCTTTTTCAGATAAGTCAGGAGCCGGAGGAAAAGCAAGGGCAACGTTGGACCCCTGCTAAACCAGATGGGGCAACTGGCAACTGACGCCCAGGAAAAAGCCAGTCAGTCTTTCATCAGTCACATGGGATGCCCATGCCTGCTATGGGACAGGGAAATCTGGGTGAGGGGGATCCCCTACCCTCCATAAATGCTGACCTCGTGAAGGAACACCTTGAGAAGCTGGATACCTTCAAGTCAGCTGGCCCTGACAAACTGCACCCCAGGGTACTCAAGGAGCTGGTGAGCGTCATAGCCCAGCCCCTGGCACGGATCTTTGAAAACTCCTGGTGCTCTGGTGTAGTGCCCGAAGACTGGAAGAAGGCCAATGTGGTGCCCATCTTCAAGAAAGGGAGGAGAGTGGATCCGGCTAACTACAGGCCCATTAGCCTGACTTCTATCCTGGGGAAGATCTTAGAAAAGTTTATTAAGGAGGCCATCCTTGAGGGACTGGCCCAGGCTAACATTCTAAGGGACAGCCAGCACGGGTTTGTTGCGGGTAGGTCTTGCTTGACCAATCTCATTTCCTTCTATGACCAGGTGACCTATCACCTGGACAAGGGAGAAGAGATTGATGTCATATATCTTGACTTCAGAAAAGCTTTTGATCTGATATCCCATGATCACCTCTTGGCCAAACTGGCCGGTTGTGGCCTTGGCTCCACCACGATCCGCTGGCTGGGAAATTGGCTCCGTGGTCAGACCCAGAGGGTTGTGATTGATGGCAGTCACTCATCGTGGTGCCCTGTGACCAGTGGGGTCCCTCAAGGCTCTGTCCTTGGACCCATACTGTTCAACATCTTCATTAACGATGTGGACATTGGAGTCAGGAGTGGACTGGCCAAGTTCGCAGGCTGAGAGACGTGGGACTCTTTAGCCTGGAAAAGCGTAGGCTCAGGGGCGATCTGATGGCCACCTATAAGTTTATCAGGGGTGACCACCAGTATCTGGGGGAATGTTTGTTCACCAGAGCGCCCCAAGGGATGACGAGGTCGAACGGTCACAAACTCCTGCAAGACCGTTTCAGGCTGGACATAAGGAAGAATTTCTTTACTGTCCGAGCCCCCAAGGTCTGGAACAGTCTGCCAGCGGAGGTGGTTCAAGCACCTACATTGAACACCTTCAAGAGTAAATTGGATGCTTATCTTGCTGGGATCCTATGACCCCAGGTGACTTCCTGCCCTTTGGGCAGGGGGCTGGACTTGATGATCTCCCGAGGTCCCTTCCAGCCCTAATGTCTATGAAATCTATGAAATCTATAACTTGTGTAACAATGTAATTGGACTATCACTGCTCTCTCTTCTCTCTCACTTCCCTCCTACTGGATAATATACTACTTTTTTGCACCTGTTTTTTTTCAGGTCAGATTATAAAAAACTTTTATGGAAAATGAATGCATTTCCTATAGATTTAAACAGCACATATAAGTTCTGATCCTGAGTGGGTGTTTAAACATTACTATATATATATATATATAGTAATATATTTTATTTTATATATATATATAAAATATATATATTTTTTATATATATATATATAAAATAAACCCCTGAAGCCTATGAAAAAAAATCAGGTCATGTGGTCCTGGTCTAGGATACACATGATCCACAGACCATGGTGATACCATACTACAGAAATATAAGCATAAGTAGACAGTACATTACTACACATTTCATAAAGTCAACATTGCCAAAGATATAGCTAAACCTAATAAATAAAGTTGGGACAAAACAATATAAAGCCTCTCAATTTTACTATCTCATCAAAAAAAATCCAGAAACAAATTAGGTTACCACAGTTTCTTGAAAAATTGCAATGACAAATATTTAGTACTAGTGACGGGTTTCCACTATCAACTCTTTTAAAGTAAAGAGGCAGACCCTTAACATTTGATTATTAGAAGTTATCCATCACACGTTGAACATTTCTTAGATTGAGAAATGTAAAGGCAAGCCCCAAAAACAGACCAATATCATTTAAAATTGAAAAATATAAGAAAGAAAATGTGAAACAAAAAGGAGCATTGGATCATTATTCAGGTAAAACTACCATTGAAGAAAAAGCTGAGAAAGGCCTATAGGATTTAATTTAATATACTTGTTGCTATCATTTTATTAAAACGAGCTACCTTTTAGAAGTATAATTTGTTCAGAAAGTCAAGAGAAAAAGACCAGTTTTTTATACCTGTAACTAAATGCCTAAAGTAGGATTAAACAGTGTAATCATTTTTCATGTATTTTTAATACATTAATTTTTGTTTGAAATATCTGGATGATTTCCTCACATCTATGAATAAATAATCTCATACCTGTATATATATTATTGGTATGCACAACAGAAATTACTACTATGAATTTTAACTCTTTGTTATGCAATCCAGAAGTATTAGGTGAAAGATAAAGAAAGTAGATGGAATGGATCTCACTTCAAATGATGAGACTGGTTTTTTTAAGTATCTAGCTGATGGATGGTTGATACCATCACATACTGTACTATAGATTACTACTAAGTTAGATTTTATTTCCCCATGGAAGTGTTGGTTTAGACTGGTAAGAAAGTTATTGACAATTTTCATTCTAGAGATGTTTGAAATGATTATAAAAAGCTTCTTACAGTGAGCAGTCATGAAAAAGTAGCATTTTGTGCACTGAAAGGAAGGATAAAAAAATACATGACTGCACTGCTCCATTAAAAGGTGTAAAGGGTAGGATATACCCATTTATATTAGCTCTAGTCACATAAGATGTGAGACCTTGAAATGTCTTTAACTTTATTCTGAAGGTGTTGCTGGTAGATGTTGTAGGGCTTAGGCCCCCACTTGACCAGTGACTTGCCCCCCAGCGATGTCAGGGTGGGATCAAAATTTGGCACCACCTACATGATCTGATTGCTGCTTCTGCTCTCCTGCCACGCATTTGATGTTTCTCTTGGGAGGCAGTTCCTAGCAGGGAACATGGGATCTCACACCTGGGTCTCTTGGGGCTCCAACCTCCACTTTACCCCACCCATACCACACCTACAGCCAAGATGACCCTTGATCTCTGAAGGTCTGTCTTATAGATGATGTCTCCTCACCTGCAGCGTCCCGCTTCTTGTGGGTTGCTGACCTCCTGGCTGTAAGTTCCTCACTGACTATCCTTTGACCGTGGACTCAGGCCTTTGCACCAAAACTCGCCTCAATCTTGAGGTAACCGAGAACTTAGGGATAACACCAAAAGTGACAGAAAAGGACCTTAAGGCTACTGACAATGGAACATAAAATAATCAGCATCTGCTGACAGGCCCCTGGGTCTCATCTCCCAGGCCCCACAGGTACCTAGCTGAGGATTTTCACTCTCCCTGTCAGCAGATGTATGACAAATAGATCCAAGGAGGCGATACTTCCCCTCTATGCAGCATTGGTAAGACTGCAGTTGGAGTACTACATCCAGTTTTGGGCACCATACTTCAAGGAGGATGTTGATAGACTCGAGAGAGTCCAGAGGAGGGCCAATCATATGGTTAGGGGCTTACAGGACAAGCCCTATGAGAAGAGACTGAGGTACCTGGACCTATTCAGCCTCTACAAGAGAAGGCTGAGAGGTGATCTTGTGGCCACCTACAAATTCATTAGTGGGGCACAGCAAGGGACTGGCGATGCTCTGTCCACCAGGGCTCCTCTTGGGCTAACAAGGAATAATGGTCACAAACTAACACAGAGCAGATTTAGACTAGATATCAGGAAAAACTTCTTCATGGTAGGAGTGACTAAAATTTGGAATGGGCTTCCAAGGAAGGTGGTGCTCTCCCCTACCCTGAGGGTCTTTAAGAGAAGGCTGGATAGGCATCTGGCTGGGGTCATCTGACCCCAGCACTCTTTCCTGCCCAGGGTAGGGTGTTGGACTCAATGATCTGTTGAGGTACCTTCTGACCCTAGCATCTATGAATCTATGAATTTATGCTCAAGGATTGCCTGGTAGGCTCAGCAGCTCCCCACTGCACCCCTGGCAGATATCTTGTGGGACCCTTCTCTGGGTTCCCACCCCTTCCCACCTTCCAGAGCATCTCCCAGGCATACCACTGCCTCCCCTGTGCCACGCTCTGTCACATTCTCCAGGCATGCTCTCACCTTCTGACATGCACTGCAGCCATTTTCCTGGGCACCTTCTGAATGGCCGATACTTCCATCTGGCTCTGCCCCCTTTCACCACTGATTTGCAGGCCCAGGTAGCTGCTGTGCCTGAGATTGCTGAAACTGCAGTGCCTGAGCCTGCCATCTTGGCATCTCACTGCAGCTGCTACCCACCACTTCCCCTGCAGTAAGTAATGGGGTGAGTTGGGGGGGAGGGGACTCTCTCTTCCCCTCTCACAGAAGGCAACAAGCTTTCTCAGCTAGAAAGTTTATAAATTGTTATATAAACTGTTTAAGAGGCAGATTTCATGGATAATCTTCTGACCTTAGCACCTGCCAAAGTTTAGGGTTCCAGTGATGGAGTCTGTTATCCTGTTTTCCTATTAATAGGAAACATACAGATACCTGTTTTCCTGCATGTAGGATGCATCAAACAACAGGAGATAGTATCTTTGCTAACAACTCCAAGACAACAATCTATCCAAAAAAAGCAAATCTCTCTTAGATTTCTCAGGGCCAAACTCAGTACTTGTTCCTCCCATTAAAGATGAGAGTCTAAGGGTGAAAGGCAACTTTCCAATACATGGTTTAAGCTTCTAATTGAACAGTTAATCTTAAGGACCGAGTCCAGCTTTCTACTACCCAAATATATACTCCCTTATTTTCAGCCCAGGAAGCTAAGGCCCGGGAGATTCCCACAAATAAAAAGCAACAGGCTAGCAAAAACTGTTTTTGAATTTGGTTGGGTAATCTTCCTCTGTCTGTTGTTGGTTTAATACCAAATGTAACCAAATGATTGAACTAAACTATCTTAAATTTCCTTCCTGTTTCTCCCTTCCATACCTAGTTTAGGTATCTTATGCCATTACATTTGTGGCTTCTGAACCTGGTAAATGCTCTCTTCACCGCAGTTCCCCAACATAAAGTAGAGTGAATCAGCAGTTAAAAATAAGTAATATAAAGGTTGTCTTTGATCATCTGCGAATGCTTTTTCCGCCCTTCCCCACAACATGTACAAATCCAGTTGCTCCCGGTCCATCAGGTGCATAAGGAGAAGGCAAGCACTCTTGAGTTTTCAAAAGGGAGTTAGAAATGCCTGAAGTACACAAAGAATTAGAAAAATTAGAAAAAACTTTCAACTACAGAAATTCTACAACCTCTCTAGGTAATCGATTCCAGTGCTCAGCCAGCCTCATAGAAAGTTTTTCCTAATAGCCAATCTAAATCTAATCTTGTTACAATTTAAGTTTATTACTTCTTGTACTGTTTCCACTGGGCATGGATAACAGCTTACTACCATCCTCTGCCTAGTAACAATGTTGTTGCTTGAAAGCTAATACCAAATCCCGCTCAGTCTTCTCTTCTCTATAATAAATCATCCCAGTTTTCCAGCCTATCCTCATATGTCATGTTTTCTATAACTATAATGATACATGTTGCTCTCCTCCGGACTTATTCCAATTTGTCCAAGTCTTTCTTTAAATATGGTACCTAAAACTGGACACAATTCTCCAGGTGAGGCCTTACCAGTACTGAATAGAATAGAAGAATTATTTCCTCTATCTTCCATATATCTTCCACTAACATTCTCCTAATACTTCCTAGTATGCTATTGCCTTTTTCTCATGTAACAGCATTAAATTTTTTTTTTACTCTTATTAAATTTAAGATGCTCTATAACCCCAGTTCCTTCCCTACAGAACTACAGCTTAGCCTGTCATTCACCATTTTGTATTTGGACATGTGATTGTTCTTTCTTAAACATAGCACTTTGCACTTATCCTTATTTAATGAGACATAGTTGTCGCAAATGACTAGGGTAAATTCTGACTTAATTTTGACTTTGACATGTACAATTAAGCCTGATGTTTATGAATTGATAACCAAAGGATACTAGAGAAATAATTTTAGTTTCAATTTCCCATAGGTTGCCTGGTCAGACACTGCCAAACATAGGAGGCAGCATCTGAGACAAGACACAAATGCTATTTCAATTTGATGGAGGATAAAAGAAGAATAGAACAGCTGAAAGGACTGGAGGGAAGAGCCAGAGTGTGTAGAAATATGAGAGGAGGAGGAAAATATTAATAATGTTGGCTTTGAGGAAAGCTAAAATACTGGCTCTTTTTGTGCAGATCAAGATGAGAGCATAGGAAAAGAGATTCTTGTGCCCTGACAAAAAGATTACCCAATTATGATTCAGATATATGAACAAATTAGAGCAGCTGGTATTTAGAGACACAGTCCTCTACAAGAGCCTGCAAGGGGAGCAGTAGGGGTGTATGAAGCAGGCCCTACTCAATTCAGATTTGGATTTGGCCCGAATCAGGGCAGTGATTCAGTGATTCAATGCTGATTTGGAGAAGCAGTGACTTGGCCATAGACACAGCTTTACATGTTTTTTCTACATACCTCAAGGTACCAACATGGCTTGTGAACGCTGTGATGCTAGGGCACATGGAGCATCCCACAGGAGTGCAGGGGGGGAAGAGGGTCCTCCACGTGCTCGGTGGTGAACCTGGAAGTGGACCAGAAGTACTTACTAGCCACTTCCAGGTCTGCTGCTGAACATGCTGGGGAGCCCCCCATGCTTCTGTGGGACACTCCATGCACCCCAGTATTGCAGCATTCACAAACTGCCTGCTAACTAGAGGTATGTAGAATAAACATTTAAAGCTGTGCCTATGCCCGAATCACCAAATCTTTCCAAATCTCTCTGAAACAATTCGGAGGGTTCCGATTCAACTCGGAGAAATTAAAGGGTCCTTTGATTTGATTTTGATTCAGAGATTCAGCCACTGAGTTGGGCTGAATCTCCATCAAATTGAATCAGGGACCGAAGCTTCATGCAGCCCTAGGGAGCAGTAGAGACAGATCCATCTGAAGCATGCCCTACTTCAGGGGTAGGCAAAATGCGGCCTGCAGGCTGGATGCAGCCTGCCAAGACATTCTACCCAGCCTGCGGGGCCCCTAAAAATTTTAGAAAATTAATATTTACCTGCCCCTGGCTGCTTGTCATGGGGCCCTCGATGGCTTGCCAAAACTCAGTGAGTGGCCCTTTGTCTGAAATAATTGCCTGTCCCTGCCCTACTTAGCAGTCAAGGTTTAGATTTTGGGTTCCTGCCCACAGGAACACTACAAATATTGTATCAGTCCAACATCTCCACATGTATGGAGTAATTGTTGGATGCACTGCTTAGGAGGATTAATCACTATATTCAGGAAAGGGTGGAACCTTAGAAACCTGGGGCATTTATAGACATGCTCAGAGGGGAGGTGGGGGGGTGTCAAATGAGCTTTAGTTTAAAGTGCCCGCCAACATTTTTCAGTGCAGGGATGCTGATACACATGATGCTGGAGTACAGTAATTACCACGCTTCAGCAGACTCAGTTAATGAGTGTACTGCAATGCACTTTAATTACAGCGTATCAGAGCATCCTACCTGTGCATGTATAGGAGCCCTAACTGGTTCAAGAGGCAATGAGCTTTCACAGGCAACTATCTACTTCATGAGATGTTATGAATGGACCAGTAGAAATAAAGGGTACAAAGGGAAGAGCAGCTCCCTGCTGTACTGTAACTGAGTACCGGAAGCAGGAAGCATTCTGAGTTACAACAATCTCTTGGAACAAACAGAAATTCACTGTGGGGTCCTGGGGGCTGGGAAATCTACCTGCTGGCTGCCAGCCTCTCTCTCCCAGCCTATCCCTGTTTCAGAATGGAGGGGGGGAAGGAGCAGTGGGAGCTCATTCTAGGGATTCCCCAGCTAGAGCCTCAGGGTGGAGCTCTAATATACCCGACCCCACCCTCCAGCAGGGGCTGAAAAAACACCAGTCCAAACTTCTTCCACTCCTTTTCCCCCCCTCTCATTCTGAAAACAGTTTGAGGATGGCAGGCAGCACAGACTCAAGTTACAGAAAACAGTCTGTTTTGAAATGTCTTCATCTGACCCCTCATGCAACGAGGGTTCTGATTTTCACCTGAATAGCCATTTTTGAAGCAGTCTGCAGCTGTCCACTTGTATTTGGTCACAGCTATAAACTGCTTTCTGTCGCCAGATTAGGCAAAAATTGTCACTTCTGTCTGCACTCAAAGGGTTCTATATAAAAGGAAATGGGACAGGGGGAGGAGATACTACTAAGAGAAGTATGGTAGATTCATTGGATCATCCTATGAAGGCTGTTGTTGCCTATGAACGCTCATGCCTCTGAACTGATTAGTCTCTAAGGGAGACTGCTGTTCTGCCCTACTTTTCTGCCTCACTTCAGACTAACATGGCTAACCACCTCTGCTCATGAAACACTTTACTTATCTCTTTATTCATCAATGTGACTTGCTCTTGGGATCTCTCTTGCCTCCAGCACTACAACTCTCTCCTTTCAGGTTAACCAGTAGTAAGAGACAACACCCTGTCAGTGTGGCCAGACTGCTGTAGCGTGGCATCCTTCTATACATAGTAGATAGGTTTTATAGCATTAAGTATCTTGTATGAGAAGATGAGTATGAGAAGATGATTTTATATACTAGCATGCCAGGCCATGAACCATCTTTTATTCCTTCTAGTGCCTATCCCAAATGATCCCTGATCCTCTGTGGGACCTCTGACAATTATATTAAAAACTCAGAATTTAAATGTCCAGAAGATCCTATAAGCCTAAGGAGGTAGGGAGGGGAAAAAATGGTATGAGGTCTTCACTACAAGTCATGAACATACCCTTAACCTCTGCATAGGACTTACATATTCAGGGAGTTTTTTTGATACTTAAGGGGGGGAAAATCAGCCTATAAACTGGTAGGCTCCTGCAGACTTTATTCTATAAAGCTGGGTGTACAGCCAGTTTCATAGCATAAACCTTGCAGGAATCTACAGTCAAGGATATCCAAACAATCACATGGACCTGGGTCCTGGGTATACACATGTAAATATAACACAAGCCCTGCAGGCTTCTCAGCATAACGGGAGCGAATAACCGTATGCAGTTAACTCCCATCCCTCTGTATCTAAGGCCTCTGCATACAAGCATGCAGGCAGAACTGTGAGAAAGTTTATGCACATTTTTCTACAGTTTTGGAGTAGGTTTTTTCTTTGTTTTGTTTTTACATAAAGGGACTTTTAAATTAGTTTTCTCTTCGAGTGAGCACATTAGTGTGAAAAGTCAATACAAACACACAATGATTTCTTTGGTAATCTGGCCCACAGTCAGCATACTTATGGAGTGAACAATATATTGTTAGCTCTACCAGGAGCTCAATAGATACAGACCCACACAATGGGGTTAAATAGAATTATTACCAGTGGTCTAAACAGCAATCACATCTGTTTTGATTGGGAAAGTAATAGCCCACTGGGAATAAACTCCTAGTTTAAATAGGAGACCACTCAATGCTCTCAGTAATATGCTGCTAAAATGAGACCAATCCAGCTGTTCAGGAAAGATTTTTCTTGAGCTTCCCAAGCAGGGCTAAACCCCATTCCAACACAACTTCTGGTGAGCTTAATAGGCAGAACTTATTATGCAGTCACCTCTGTCTGTCACCAACCTATTAAACAAAATCCTTCTCCCATTCCAGATAGCTTAAGGTTATAATTAGAGTACGTCTGATATGCATATGCCATCTGGAGAGTATAACCTTCGACACTCCATATCCATTGCATCAGGGCTGACCACAAAACCACCTCTGAAATTCATAAGGTTAGCAATTTTTCCACCAATTTCTTTTCTGATCCAATGTACAGTTTTTATGATTTGGCTTGCTTAAATATCCTACTAAAAGTTGAAACCTCAATATATTGATGAACAACACTATGCTAATCTTGCTTATCATGCCATCTACAAGTTCATAAAATGCTTAAATGGTCATGGAGGTAGTGTCTAGAACCCATGTAGTTAAGGAAAACAAAGTGTATACATGCTATATGAGACAGGAGCCACGTCTCATGTCAGTCCGTCTACCTGTCTAAGTAGGGAAGTCTGCACAGTCTCGTCTGCCATGACTTGCTTTTCCAAGTGCTGGTGTAAAGCGGGAGGCTGCCCACTTTAATGCCCCGATGCCAGAGGTGCTGCACACAACTCTGACCTTCCCTTATCATGTTCCATACCTGCAGATGCCATCCATACTGCACAGCGCCTCACCATGACCCATGCTTCACGATCTCACCAGGACTCTCACTCCCTGCTGGAGTTCATCATCACTGCTAATGCCCTGTGTACTCAGCTACTCAAAGTTCATAGATTTCATAGATATCAGGGCTGGAAGGGACCTTGGGAGATCATCGAGTCCAGCCCCCTGCCCAAAGGGCAGGAAGTCAGCTGGGGTCATAGGATCCCAGCAAGATAAGCATCCAATTTACTCTTGAAGGTGTTCAATGTAGGTGCTTGAACCACCTCTGATGTCAGGCTGTTCCAGACCTTGGGGGCTCAGACAGTAAAGAAATTCTTCCTTATGTCCAGCCTGAAACGGTCTTGCAGGAGTTTGTGACTGTTCGACCTCGTCATCCCTTGGGGCGCTCTGGTGAACAAACGTTACCCCAGATCCTGGTTGTCACCCCTGATAAACTTATAGGTGGCCATCAGATCACCCCTGAGCCTATGCTTTTCCAGGCTAAAGAGTCCCATGTCTCTCAGCCTATCATCGTAAAATCTGTTTTCCTGACCTCTGATCATGCGCGTGGCTCTCCTCTGGACTCTCTCAAGCTTCTCCACATCCTTTTTCAATTGTGGAGCCCAAAACTGGACGCAGTACTCCAGCTGCGGCCTCACCAAGGCTGAGTACAAGGGGAGAATGACGTCCCGGGATTTGCTCGAGAAGCATCTATGCATGCAAGCCAGCGTTTTGGTCGCTTTACTAGCTGCAGCATCGCATTGCAGGCTCATGTTCATCTTGTGGTCAATGATGACCCCCAAGTCTCTTTCTTCTGTAGTGCTATCCAACGTAGCACTGCCGAGCCTATAAGGATGCTGCAGGTTTTTCCTCCCAAGGTGGAGAACCTTGCATTTTTCGGTGTTAAACACCATGAGGTTCTCGTCTGCCCATTTGCTGAGCTTGTCCAGGTCAGCCTGGATCACCCGCCTATCTTCTGGCGTGGATGCTTTGCCCCAAAATTTGGTGTCATCGGTGAACTTGGCCAGCCCACTCCTGACTCCAATGGCCACATCATTAATGAAGATGTTGAACAGTATGGGTCCAAGGACAAAGCCTTGAGGGACCCCACTGGTCACAGGGCACCACGATGAGTGACTGCCATCAATTCAACCCTCTGGGTCCGACCACGGAGCCAATTTCCCAGCCAGCGGATCGTGGTGGAGCCAAGGCCACAACTGGGCAGTCTGGCCAAGAGGTGATCATGGGATACCAGATCAAAAGCTTTTTTGAAGTCAAGTTATATGACATCAATCTCTTCTCCCTCGTCCAGGTGATAGGTCACCTGGTCATAGAAGGAAATGAGATTGGTCAAACAAGACCTACCAGCAACAAACCCATGCTGGCTATCCCTTAGGACTGGCCCAGGCTAACATCCATCAAGGAAGGCCTCCTTAATAAACTTTTCTAAGATCTTCCCCAGGATAGAAGTCAGGCTAATGGGCCTGTAGTTAGCCGGATCCACTCTCCTCCCTTTCTTGAAGATTGGCACCACATTGCCCTTCTTCCAGTCTTTGGGCACTACACCAGAGTGCCAGGAGTTTTCAAAGATCCGTGCCAGGGGCTGGGCTATGACGCTCGCCAGCTCCTTGAGTACCCTGGGGTGCAGATTGTTCAGGGCCAGCTGACTTGAAGGTATCCAGCTTCTCAAGGTGTTCCTCCACAAGGTCAGCATTTATGGAGGGTAGGGGATCCCCATCACCCGGATCTCCCTGTCCCATAAAAGGAATGGGCGTCCCATGGGACTGATGAAAGACTGACGCAAAGTACCTATTTAATAGGTTGGCTTTTTCCTGGGCATCTGTTGTCAGTTGCCCCATCTGGTTTAGCAGGGGTCCAACTTTGCCCTTGCTTTTCCTCCGGCTCCCCACATATCTGAAAAAGGACTTTTTGTTGTCCTTGATGCTTGAAGCTAGTTGGAGTTCAGTTGCAGCCTTGGCTTTCCTGGTTTGCTCCCTGCAGGACCAGACCAGTGCAGAATAATCCTCCTAGGAGGTGAATCCCATCCTCCATCCTTTGTAGGCTTTCCTTTTTAGCCATAGGAGGTCCGCTAGGTCTCTGGAGAGCCAGGGGGGCTGCTGTGCCTTCTTGATGCCTTTCCTCCGTGTTGGAATAGATTTAGCTTGTGCATTGAAGATCGCTTCCTTGAGAAGCAACCACTCTTCTTGAACTCCCATCTCCCTGGGGTCATGGTCCCTGAGGGCCTGACCGACAAGCCGCTTGAGCTTGTCAAAGTCGGCTTTTCTGAAGTCAAGGACTTCTCTGTTGCTGACTGACTTGCCAGCTTTACGGCGGATGGTGAAGGTGATCAGCTTATGGTCACTGTCACCCAGCTTCCCATCGATCACTAGGTCGCCGATTAGGTCATCCCCCGTAGCCAGTACCAGGTCGAGCAGCGCTTTGCCTCTCGTTGGCCCATAGACTTCTTGAGTCAGGTAGAGGTCATCCACGCATGAGAGAAAGCTTCGCGACCGCTCAGATTTTGCTGAGTGATCTTCCCACGAGATGTCCGGGTAATTGAAGTCACCCATGACAAGCAAGGTCCTGGAGCAAGCAGCCTGAGTCAGTTCCCGGGCAAACTCCTGGTCAAGCTCAGGACTTTCAGTGGGAGGTCTGTAGTAGACTCCCACCGTCCCCTGTGCTGTACTCCCCACAAATTTTTACCCAGAGGCTCTCTAGCTGTCCATGCCGGTCGCCAACATCAGCTTGCAGGGACATGTAGCTTTCCTTCACATAGAGAGCTACACCCCCACCCCCTTTTGTCAACACGATCCCTCCTGTACAGGGTATAGCCCTCTATACCCGTGGTCCAGTCACGGGTGGAGTCCCACCAGGTCTCCGTTATCCCAATGACATCATAATTCTTTGCACAGAGCAGGAGGATGAGCTCCTCCTGCTTGTTGACCAGGCTCCTGGCATTAGTGTACAGTCAGGCAAGTGTCCCCTTGGGGGCTCTTGCCTTGCCCACAGATTGTGCCAGGGCTGGGGCAGGGGTGGGCTCCCTTAAGTGCCTTGGTCTGCTGGCTTTGCAAGGGTTGCTCAGCGGCCCAGCAGTGGCAGTAGTCCTCCCATCCCTCAGCGGGCTTAGTTTAAAGCCCGGTGGAGCAGGTCAGCCAGCCTGACTGAGAAGAGCCTCCTCCCCAGGGGGGAGAGGTGGAGGCCATCTCTTCCCAGCAGCTCGCTGCCTCTCTCACCAAAGAGTGGGCTGTGGTCATGGAAGCCAAAGCCTTCCTGATGACACCAGCTTCGCAGCCTTTGGTTCACTGCGTGGATCCTCCTCTCCCTTCTCAGCCCATAGCCCGAGACTGGGAGGATCGACAAAAACACCACCTGAGCTCCCAGACCCCTAAGCCCCACTCCCAAATCCTTGTAGTGCCTCATGACCTGGCTGGGGGTGCTCCGAGTGTGTCATTGGTGCCCACAAGAATAAGAAGCATGGAGTAGTGGTCTGTGGGCCGGAGGAGCTCTGGGATCCTCTCCGCAATGTCTCGGATGCGGGCCCCTGGGAAGCAGCAGACGTCCCGGGCTAAGGGGTCGGGGCGGCAGATTGCCCCCTCAGTCCCCCGCAGGATGGAGTCTCCCACAACAAACACCTTTCGTTTTGTCTTGGGGAAAGCGGGGGCAGTAGCTGTGGTTGAGCCTGGGTTGCCTGCTGGGGCTCCAAGAGGTGCGAACCTGTTGCTAAGCTCCGGCGAGGGAGGGCCCTTGGTGCAGCAGGCCTTACGGCCCTTGACCACCTTGGTCCATGCCCCTGACTGGGCAGAGCGGGAGGTCCCAGAGTCCTCCTTAGTTGTGGAGGGAGACGGAGCTCTCCCCTGCGGCTCCCGGGGGAGAAGGGCCTGGCAGTAGGAGTCTATCTCCTGCTCACAGTCCCTGATGGCACGCAGTCTCTGGAGTGTGGCCTGGAGCTCCTCCAACTGGCGCACCAGAGACCCCAGTAGGGAGCAGACCCCGCAAGGGGAGGTGGCCATGCTCCCGGGCCCCAGAGCCTGAAAAAGGGAAAGGCAGCCCCCGCAGCCAAGAGCCAGGGGCTCCGTCTGGGTGGCTGTCTCTGAGGTGCCCCCAATGGGGGGGCCGCAGAGCCCAAGGGGACCCTCAGGGTGCGGCGCGTGCTCATCCGTGTAATGCTTCTGGTAGGCTGGCTACGGCTGGGACTGACTACTCTGGGGGGGTCGCAGGCAGGGTCTCATGCCCTCCCACGCCCTCTCCTGCGTGAACTGCGCGCTAACTCGAGCACCTGTTTACGCAGCCTGTTTGCGCAGCTCCGGTCACGTGGCTCCCTGGGGGGCTAGGCCAAGTAGGGGTCTTGGCGGGGGCTTGATCTGGCCCAGCTCCACACAGCCGCCTCCTCCCAGGGAGCAAGGAGTTAACCCCTTCCCACCATGAGCCCACTTACCTCTGGCTGTGCTGGGGGTCAGCAGGGGGCTCTGTGGCTGCTGAGGGGGTGTCTGGGGGGCTTCAGGGGAGCGGGGGCGCAGCGGGTTTCACCCACGTGTCTCTCACCACTCCAGAGCCTAACTGAGCTTTTTTTTTTTCCCCTGTTTGGCAGGCCCTTTTAAACTGCACGCATGCGCAGTGGGCCTGCCATTGGGGAACGCTGGTTTCTCAGGCCAGGGGGGGCCCTGCCCAGGATTTGGGGGGCCCTGCCCTACAGGAGGGGGACTGGTGAGTACCCCACTCCTTCTCTTCTCACTCCCTGGGGGGCTGGGCCAAGTAGGGGCCTGGGTGGGGGCTTGACCCTGCCCGGCTCCACACAGCTGCCTCCTCCCAGGGAGCGAGGAGTTAACCCTTCCCACCATGAGCCCACTTACCTCCATTCTTAATTTCTGACCCATACTCAGCCTCACCATGTCTGAGGACTTACTGGGGTCCCAGCCTCTTGCCCAACTGCAGCCTCAAGCATCCATAGACTTTCCTTGACCTAACTGCCCCCTCCCTGGGGCTTCAACTCATGCCCTCCTGCTAGGGGCCTCCATATATGCCCTCACTAGGGCCACTCTACTGCCCGCTCTCACTGAGGCCTCACAGGGTCTTGCCCTCCTGTGGGACTCAGGCATTACGTGGACATACCTGGTCCTTTCCTGTCCCCTCATTAGGACTTCTCTAACTATCTACCCTCTAACTGGGGCCTCTGGGGTCTTCCTCCCCCTGGGGCTCAGGTGTCTGGAGATGTGCCTGGCCCTCATGCCTGTCCCTGGACTCAGGTATCCCACCAGGATATGGGGGCCTTTCACTGGGGAGGCAACTAGCCTGGCATTTCTGAGGAAGTCCCCCACCACAGGGAGTCCCACAAGGCCATCCTTCCCCAACAGGGTGCAGTTTTCTGTCATACTGAGGACCAAGCAGGCCTACCTGCCCTGGTCTAGTTCCCTCAGAGTTCCTGGATTATGTACTTGGTCTCTGTCTCTCTCTTGCTCTCTCTCTCGTTCTCCTTGGGTCCAGCTCTGATTCCATTCAGATTTCATAACATCTTGCATATTGGCTGACCTCTACCCTCTTCAGCTGTGATGTCCCCCCACCCCATTGAAGGGACCTTCAACCCTTATGGGTTCTGGCCCCACCTCCAGGCTAGCTGGGGTGCCAGAAAGCTCATCTTGGCCCTGGCCTGCACCTTGTGTTGGGTTTAATTGTCCTTTGGCCCTGGCATTGACTAGTGCAAGAGATCAGAAAGTCAGCCTAGCAGCTGCTGACCCCCATACTCCAGAGGGGTACCTCCTGGATCTCACCAAAGAGCCCTTACCCTAATCTGGGTTGGCCTAATGCTCCCACAATGCTGCCTGAGGCCTAGCCCAACTGGGCTCTCCTAAGCACCTGGCTTCACCCCTGCCAGATCCACTCAGGTGCTTGCCTAGCCCCTTTGTAGCCCTACAAGCTGTTAGCCCCATGCCTAGGCTAAGCTTGTTCTTACTAGGTCCTAGCCGTCTTCATGGAGCTCAGCACCCCACTCGGCCCCCAGTAACCTCCTGCTATCCCCATAGTTCCTCCCTTACCTCCAGGGTGTTGTGAGCAGCAGGTCAGCCAAGAGTTTTCATAGATTCATAGATGTTAGGGTCAGAAGGGACCTCAATAGATCATCGAGTCCGACCCCCTGCATAAGCAGGAAAGAGTGCTGGGCCTACATTACCCCAGCTAGATACACATCTAGCTTTCGCTTGAAGACCCCCAGGGTAGGGGAGAGCACCACCTCCCTTGGGAGCCCGTTCCAGACCTTGGCCACTCGAAATGTGAAGAAGTTCCTCCTAATATCCAATCGAAATCTGCTCTCTTCTAGCTTGTGGCCATTATTTCTTGTAACCCCCGGGGGGGCCTTGGTGAATAAATACTCACCAATTCCCTTCTGTGCCCCCCCTGATGAACTTATAGGCAGCCACCAGGTCGCCTCTCAACCTTCTCTTGCGGAGGCTGAAAGGGTCCAGTTTCTCTAGTCTCTCCTCGTAGGGCTTGGCCTGCAGGCCCTTAACCATACGAGTGGCCCTTCTCTGGACCCTCTCCAGATTATCCGCATCCTTCATGAAGTGCGGCACCCAGAATTGCACGCAGTACTCCAGCTGCGGTCTGACCAGTGCCCGATAGAGGGGAAGTATCACCTCCTTGGACCTATTTGTCATGCATCTGCTGATGCACGATAAAGTGCCATTGGCTTTTCTGATGGTTTCGTCACACTGCCGACTCATGTTCATCTTGGAGTCCACTAGGACTCCAAGATCCCTTTCCACTTCCGTGCCACCCAGCAGGTCATTTCCTAGGCTGTAGGTGTGCTGGACATTTTTCCTCCCTAGATGCAGCACTTTGCATTTCTCCTTGTTGAACTGCATTCTGTTGTTTTCTGCCCACTTGTCTAACCTGTCCAGGTCTGCTTGCAGCTGCTCCCTGCCCTCCGGCGTGTCCACTTCGCCCCATAGCTTAGTGTCATCTGCAAACTTGGACAGAGTACATTTCACTCCCTCATCCAAGTCGCTGATGAAGACATTAAAGAGTATTGGTCCAAGGACCGAGCCCTGCGGGACCCCACTGCCCACACCCTTCCAGGTCGAAACCGACCCATCCACCACGACTCTCTGGGTGCGACCCTCCAGCCAATTCTCCACCCACCGGACTGTGCAGTCATCCAAGTCACAGCCCCTTAACTTGTTCACCAGTATGGGGTGGGATACTGTATCAAAGGCCTTCCTGAAGTCCAAGTATACGACATCCACCCCTCCTCCTGCGTCGAGGCGTTTTGTAACCTGGTCATAAAAAGAGACTAGATTGGTCAGGCACGATCTGCCTGCCACGAACCCATGCTGGTTTCCCCTCAGCATAACTTGCCCTGCCGGGCTCTCACAAATGTGAGCCTTGATAATTTTTTCAAAGACTTTGCCAAGGATGGAGGTGAGACTAACTGGCCTATAGTTGCCCGGGTCCTCCTTCCTCCCCTTCTTGAAAATGGGAACCACATTGGCCCTTTTCCAGTCCTCCGGGACTTGACCCGTGCGCCACGAGCGTTCAAATATTCCCGCCAGTGGCTCTGCAGTGATGTCGGCCAGTGCCTTCAGTACCCTCGGATGGAGCTCATCCGGGCCTGCCGACTTAAAGGCATCCAGTTCTTCCAAGTGACCCTGCACCACCTCAGGGACCACGCATGGAAGTCTGGTGCCTTGCTGCTGCCTCCCTACACTCCCAGTGAGAGACTTGTCATGCCTCTCGCTTAGGAACACTGAGGCGAAGAACTCGTTGAGGAGTTCAGCCTTGTCCCCTCTGTCCGTCACCAATTGTTTCTGCCCATTTAGCAGAGGTTCTATTCCTCCCTGGGCCTTCCTTTTACTCCCTATATATCTAAAAAACAATTTCTTATTGTCTTTTACTTGGGTTGCCATCCTCAGCTCCATGGTAGCTTTGGCCTGTCTAACTGCCTCCCTACAAGCACGAGCAGAAAAGGTATATTCCTCTTTGGTGATCTCTCCCTGTTTCCACTTTTTATGTGCTCCCCTTTTGGCCCTTAGTCTGCCCTGGATTTCTCTGGTCAGCCAGGGAAGCCTCCTGGCCCCTTTCCCTCTTTTACCTCTCACGGGGATCGTCTCGCTTTGTGCTCGAAGGATAGTTTCCTTAAGGCACAGCCACCCTTCTTGGGCTCCCATCATTTCAAAACTACTACTCTGTAGTGCGTCCTTCACTAATCGCCTGAGTTCACTGAAATCAGCTTTCCTAAAGTCCAGCACGTTCACCCTACTAGTTACCTTACCCACTCGACGCCTTATGTTGAATTGTATTTTTAGGTGATCACTGTCCCCCAGATGGCTACCGATCTGTAGGTCCCCTACTATGTCATCCCCCGTTGCCAATACCAGATCCAGTAAGGCATTCCCCCTAGTGGGACCATGTACCTCCTGCATCAGGTGGAGGTCCTGTACACAGGTTAGAAACCTGCGTGAGCAGTGGGACTTTGCTGTCTGTGTCTCCCAACAGATGTCCGGGAGACACAGACAACACAGAGTTGTTGTTCTTGCTGCTGCTGCTGCTGCCTCAGCTCTGTGGCCCTGGATCCAATATGGCCACCTCATCAGGGCTGGCACGCACCAACTGGCTGCCTGCTCTCAGCCTTAAAGTAGCAGACACCAAATGTGCTCTGCCACATACCTTCCACCTTAAAAATGGCTACCGGGCGGTGTCACCCTGCTGCTTACCATTCAGGCTTATCCATCACCTACAACAGCCCACTAAGTGGCAAGTACCCCAATGGTGCTCTGCCATACTATATTTTTAGACTTTAATCACCAATTTCAACAAAGCAATAATCTAACAAATGATTCTTATTATGTGTACATTTGCCTTGATTCAAATTATAGCTAAGAATTCAGCCAAATTTTCCCCTTCTCCAGTAAACCAACAGCGCAACTAACTCTGACAAATATTTCCATACAGAGACCCCTGGATATTAAGTGACACTGTCTCATCATTTTCCATTTCCCTAAAAAATAAGGAAACTTCCAGTCAAACATTAAAATTGCAATTCATTCTATATGGAAAATTTGTGCATATTTATATCTACTGAGGACACAAAAAAGTATAAATGACATACTTAATATTCCTTCAGTTGTCTCCAGAACTCCTAGAACATCTTGACTTCATTTAAATCTTGTGAATAACCACTTGACAATCCTCCTAAAATGTTTTCCCCGCACACGTCCTGCTGAGGTAGACATCAGAATCCCAAAATAGCATGCAGAGCATAAAAATTGATTCAGTCTTGTCCAGAGACATGAGAAATGTTCCCAATAAAATGTAAAACACTCAAGCTTTAAGAATTTGGACATTTCATGTGAATCCAAGAGTGGTGAAATAGCATGAAATGTTTTTCACTAAAAAAAAACCCCCAACTATGAGTGAAACGGGTTCTCTGTAAAATAATAAATATATAGATATAAAAATATAATTATTTTTTTACGGACAAATGACTGTTTTTTAAACATTAAAGGTTCCAAAATAAACCAAGGAGAATTACAGAAAATTCCACAAGAAATTTCGCTTGTGAGGGTAAGACTTTCAAAAAATGTGTGCCTGAAATTTTGTTCCTAAATTAATTTTTAAGCATCAGAAAGTGGTCTTTGATTTTATAAGGTGTTTCTGCTGAAGTGAATGCAAAATACTGACTGATCCACACCTTTGAAAAATAAGGCCATTTAATTTGCAGCCTCATTATATGTATTCATTTTTTAAAGCTTTAACCTAAAAACAGTCTGTAGTTCACAAAGCATATTTCAACAGCCATTTATGCCATGATTTTTTCAAACTATGATCTAATCAAGTATTTTCCCTTGTGTGCATGTATGAGTGAATAAGTATGTGTATGCATTGGGCATGTGTGTATGTATGTGTGTGTACACATGCATTTTGCAGGTATGTAGCTGCAGAAGATTAAAAAGTCTGCCATGTCTTCTCATTGAACTCTTGGACATAAGGAATCTGCCCATCATTGTTGTAATTTCAAGTCTGAGACTAATGTGTACTTCTCAGTGTTATTCAAGGCAGAATCAATAATTTATGTTCATGATGCATTGACCCTTATTCAAATACCACCTTTAAAAAATAAACACACCTGGCAAACATTATACTTAAAATGCAATTAATCTGTAATCCCATCATAAATAGTAACCCTGCCACATATTCAAGGAATTAATGGCACAGCAAAAGAAGCATAATATTTTTGTGGCTGTTTTCTATAGTGCCTTACTCTTTATGGCAGGGTAGGGTTCCAGACTCCACTGAAGTTCCAGGCCTGGGACTGACAAAGAGCTGACTGTCGGTCCAAGCTCTGAGACCACTCCAGGTCATGCTTGGAACTTGCTGGTGTGCAGGCAACCTGGGGGTCATGATCCCTGGTTCCCCCTGCACTGGCAAGTAATAATGGCAACACTGAGATGTGATCTCTGATCCCAAAATTGTGTGTCCTACGTGGCATGGTAGGAGGCATGAGTGTTGGGATCAAGAACCCTTGCGCCATTAAACGAAAGCATCCCAGGAGCCCTGGGAATTAACAATTGTTCTAAGATGATTTTTTTATAGTTACTTGGAATATTTCCCTTAGAGGTTGAATGTTTTTACTTTTTGTAACAAAAACTAAGACCTGAGATTATTATAACTGAGAAAGATTAGAGAAAACATTTTTATCCATTTTTTCTCTCCATTTGCAATTTTGTATATTTGATAGCACTTTGACTATAACCCAAGTTTTACTATTTTCCTGTATAGTCAGTCAGGGTGCAGCTCTCCTACTCTTTAAGTAGTTCCAACTACATCAACTGGATTTCTTAAGCAGTCAATAGCAGCTCAAACTAAGTAACAGTTGCAGAGTCTGTCCCTTCCCTTATTTTGGCAGCTTCTGCATTTGTATGTGTCTTCCTCACAGCAACAGGCAAAATAATTTTTAAGAAATAAGAAATGAGTTAAAAGTATGGGTTTTTTTGGTTTTACTAACCTGATTTCATGCCAGCAATATCCATTTATGTTTTTAAACACTTTGGTGCACAACTCACTGTTAACTCCAGGGTATAAAGAAGTTTAATAGCTGATCCAAGTTCATACAGCAAGTCTGATTCCACAGCCTATGCACAGAGCACTAAATTAAGTTATCTTCAAATCTCCTTCTTTAAAGCCCTTAAGATATGTGCCTTTTATTCTAGCTATTAGAGAAGCAATATGAATATCCACTAACCTATATTACATAAAATGCCTATTTTGAGGAACGCATAGGAAAGAAATCACACGCTGTGTAAAAGTGCTGGGCTATCTTTTCTAAGGAAACTGCACCTATTATCTCATACGTTATCCTTGATTTGGGATGATAATTGTAATCAAGACCAAAAATGAAAGTTGACTTAAACCAAAATTACACTAACAAAAGAATTCATTTTTCCTGTCTTTCTGAGAATAATTCTATGCTACATAGCAGAGAGAATTTCACTTTGGCGGCAGAAGACAAGAGAAAGCATTCTGAGAGCAAACAAATAAGACAGATCAGTTCCTTACTCCATAACAAGAACGAATAGAAGGGACTCTGAGTAGAATGCAAGGGGAGGAAATATCTGAGACCCAATTGCTCACAACTGACAGATTTTAGAAGAGAAATGGAGGCTTAGGTTTTGACATCAGCATGAGGCTTAGGACAAATCTGTATGAAACCCATGTAGTACCAGTGTCCAGCAGACTGAAATAATTCCCCTTAAAATCCTAAGGGAAAAGAGACGATGACTGAAAAAAAAGTCTTTAAAATTACAACCGTTTCCTACGGTTGTCAAGAGGTTTTCCAGAAAATCTAGAATGTGAGACAGGATACTTCTATAATTGAATTCTGGGCCTCTGACACCAGTTTGGACAGAATAGAAATGACTATGAAACCATCTCCATGTCCACCCCTGAACAGGACTCTGCTTAGTACTGAATGAGAATAACCTGAGTAAAACTTTTACATCCTGAATGAAAAGCAACAATTTTACATTGCTTACCACGGACCTCTCTTCTCACACTATTAAAAATGAAAAGTAACTCTACCAGACTCAGGTGAAATTACTTAGCATAATAGAAATGCAAGTCAAAAAAAGATCAGGTCCCATGGAAGAGTAGGTACAGGTAGAGTAACTTCAACACTGCACAGTCATCAGATAGTCTATCTTGTGTGGAGAAATAAAGCAATTAAGGACAATGCTTAGCACTTAATAAGAAGGAATGCAGCAGTATGGCTCTAATTCAATGTTTCTTTGCAAATCGGATGGCCTAGCACAGGCTGCCTTCCCCCACAGAAAAGGATGATAGAAAGTGTCATTGTGTGAGAGTGTGTGGTCGAGAGGGACTATGCAATCATCTAATAGGATCTCCTGCATGTCACAGGCTATAGACTTTCATCAAGCTACCCATGTTACAGAGGATGGTAAAAACTCGTGTCCCTGCCAATCTGACCCAGGAAACATTCATCCTTAAGCCAAAATCTAGAACCAGTTTGAGCGCAAGCTCCACTACCTAGATGTTATTTAAAAAAACAAAAACAACCAAACCTGTTCATTTCAGAGTACCATTCTAGTGTCCTATTTAATGGCCAATTTCTGTTGCTGCAGAAGATGGTAGAAAACGCCAGAAGATAGCTGGATAACTACATGTAAAATGTCTCCCCATTAACAGCTACATATTGAGAACTGTCCGTGAGATGGTTTTTATCCATCGCAGGCATGCCCTGTAAATTCCATATAATGGAAGGTTTTTTTTAATGAGAGTGCCTTAGGGTTCTAAGTCAAATGCCTTAACAAGAGTCAAACGTACTAAATTCCACAGAGTTCTCTTTATTAGTAAGATCTGTACTTCTTTCCAAAATAGGCATGAAAACAAGGTCTTGTTTGAATAGACTTTATTTTTCATGAAAATGTGCTGACATTAATTATATTTTAGTCTGTAACTGTTTGTCAGTAGAGTCCTGCTTCAACTGTTCTGTCATATTACCAAAGACCACTATTAGCCTGACCAGTCTGTATCTACGAAGATCATCCATTTGCACTTTTTATTAAAATTACATTGGTAATCTTCCAGTCTTTCAGAATATACCAAATGTTCCAAGATTTGCTAAAAAATAATATTAGTGGGTCAAAGAGGTACTCTATTAACTCCTTAGATCATGAGCTGTAAATTATCTAAACCTGTTGTTTTATTTAATCATAGCAAATGCAGCTACAAATACTCTTTTGTTACAGATAGCATTCCATATACAACTTTATATATGATAGATACAATCACTTCCTGCTCTTTCCAAGTATACAACAAAAAGTTCTGTTGAATTGTTTTACCTTTACTTGATCACTTTTGCCATCTTGTATAGAGCAAGAGACATATGCCTGAGAGGCTTTATTGTTCCTAATAGGTTTTCAAATATACCTTCTATCAATCATTGATATCTCACTGGTTCCTTTAGCTTTCTTTCATGGTTTCCTACATTTAACTTGCAACTTATATTCATTGTAATTTATTTTCCCTTTTTCTCTGCTCTATATAATATATGCATATATACACATAAACATATATATATATATATATAAATATATATAATGTTTAATTGCCACTTCCACATCTTTTTTAAACAGGATGCTCTTTGCTAAGCATAATTACTTTCATGTTTACAAAATTATGGTTTTCAGCAATCTAGTGGGATGTGCGTGTACAAAGTTGAGTTTTTTTATTACGACTTTCCAATTTATGTACTTGAATTTTAGTAGTTAAGTCAACAGATGTTTTAACTTCGGAAATTGGTGTTTCAGGAGTTCCAAATACACATCATTAGTGTATAGGTATATGCATGTGAATACATACATACACGTATAACTCATCTACACACATTTGCACAAGATAAATGTAATGAGATTATGATTACTGGTACCTAGCCAACCACTAATTTTAGGCTATTAATTAACTTTTCTTTGTCCATCAGACTGAGATCCAGTATTAACGTGTCAAGTACATACTGTGTTAGGAATTTATCATCAATTATTTTTAAAAATAGGCTCATCTTCTTCCTTCCAGAATAAACTACTCATGGGGACAGGTTTTTGAGCTAGAAAAATCTCTTCTCATTGATATCCTACCTCAGAAACACCAAATGACAAAATCTGTATATATTCCCCTATGATGACTGCTCCAGAATTCACAGAGCAATGAAAGTTGATCTTAGCTATGAAGAGATAAGGAGACATAGAAATACATCCTATTACATTGTAAAGTAAGGTGGAAAACAAAATTCATTCTTTAGCATAACTGGACTGTATGCACCAAATCTTGTCTGATCTTGGAAGTTTTTCCAATTTCTATAAAAGTTCTGGCTGCTACATGGTCAAAAGACTCTCTCAGTGCTGAGAATAAACTCCCAGTCAGCAATGACTGCTGTAAGAGTGATGCCACATGTTAAAATGTTTAAACCTTCTTCATAGCTAACAGCAGCAGTCATCAAAGACAGCATCCTTTTACTTACATAGAAAGCAGCTAAAATGATCAATATTTGAGCAGGTGGTGGGGGAAGAGGGGCCACATATATTTGAAAAGAAAAAATAAAACAAAACCATGAAAAATATGCACATGTTAAAAGATATATTGCAGACAACCACAAAGGGCGCATCCACGCATGTAACCATGTGTGCTTGTAACAGCTCAAATAAAAACAGTGCAAATTTGAGCCGGGGCTTTTTGCCTCAGCGCACAAGCATTTTGTTGTGCAGCAAATTGTGCCACTTGGGGCAAAATAACCCTGCCTGGCTCCAGCAGTATAAAATAACCCTGCCTGGCTCCAGATAAAAAGCTGCCCTGTCCTGGCCCCAGCAGTATAAAATGCCACCCTGGCAAGTAGCTCAGGACTACCAGCTCTCAGGAGCTTCTGGGGCCCAGCCAATTGGTACCTGGGGACACTACCCCTTGTGCCAGCTGTACTGCTGAAGCAGCCCTGAGAGTTCCCTGCACCCTCTACCCACTGCAGCAGTCTGGCCCAGATGGGGACTGCATAGCCAGTAGAGGCACCTGCCCCTCTGCAGTGGACTGTGGTTGCAGGGTTGGCCTCTGTGCGGCACTACTGCCACGTGTGTTCCCTGCCTGGCCATCTGGGCAGTTATCGCCTGGAAGATGGTCTGGGTGTGGTGGCCTGCTTTGAACTGTCAAAGCATGGCCTCCTGACCCCATTTGTCCAGGAGGTCAGCCAGATGGGTCCAAGGTACCAGCTCTGAGCAGGCAGGGTTCTGCCACTGGCTTCCCTAGCAGGAATTCTGGTGTTCCCTATTGGAAAACTGAAAAATCCTTGATAAAAAAAATCCCAAAGTCACTCTGTAAAATACCCCAAAATCCATGTTCCTCCACAAGTAAAACAAAAGAACACTATAAAGAGAGAGAGAGTGAGACAGAGACACTGATCAGTTGGACAATGTTATATTGATATATCTGGAGTGTTAAAGCAAGTCTCTTATCATAATAATACAGTGAACTCTAAACAGATGTTTCAAGAATTCATGAATATATATTTTGCTGCCCTCCCACAGGGGCGATGGCCACCACACAGAGGTTACAGCCCACCAACAGAGGATTTGGCCCCTACACAAGGGGGGGGTTCAGCCCCCCACACAAGGGCTACAACCCCCCCAACAGGGGATTTGGCCCCCCAACAGAGCCAATTGGCCCCTGCAGGGGCTACCACCCCCTCCTGCAAGGCCCACATGCCCCACCTGGCCCTAGACCCCACCAGCTGCTGCACCCCCCCAGCCCCAACATTTGCATTGTAGCCCCCTGATCAGCCTCATTAATAACATATACAAGATAACTAAAGGTGACCATTTCAAAGATCTCTGTCCTAACAGAAAAAGTAGAAACTGCTGTCCCGGCTTTTACAAACTGAGAAATTAAAAATCATGTTTTAGAACTTTTCTTTTGCACAGAACTGCCACAGTGTACATGCCTCAGGGAGTGTCCCCTGCTGCAGAACACTCAGTCTCAATCAGCAGATATTATAGAAAATTGCTACCAACTGGATGCCCATTCAAGTTGATATTGCCTCTGCAGGTACTGATTCTTAGACTCACCATGACAGTTTGAGGAAATGGCATTATAGGAGGTACCTTTCCACATAAGGGCAATTCAACACAGTGAAACACCAGACTGGGCTTTCTGCTGCTATCTGTTATCTTCACCATAGGCAACTAGTAGGGGGTGCACACGCCCCCCCCCCCGACAGGGCCGGTGCCCCCCTTGACGGCCAACACTGATGTTGTCAGTAGGACTGGTGCCCCCCCCGACAGGGTCGGCAACTTCTGCGGGTGCCCCCCAAATTCAGGAGGCACCAGTCACTCGTGCTCTTCACATAGGTCCAAAGAGCATGATTGTCATACACAGAGCAAAACAAGATAAAGAGTATGTCTGGGGACTCAGCAACCATATGCACCATTTCCAACTCTAGAGTAGATGCTTTCTTGGCTGAATCAGGGATACAGTTTTAGCTATGTTGGACTACAGGCAAAAATATTCAGAATTCTTGGTAGAGATGATATCTTTTATTAGACCAACTAAATAGATTCCAAAAAAAAATTCTTGATTTGCAAGCTTTTGGACTCTCACACCCTTCCTCAGACAAAGGTGAATGCACAGATTGTAACATTTCTCCCAGGTAGAAATGAAAGTTCATATAGTACAGGAGAACAGAAAGATGTTATAGGTTCCCCTGGGTGGAAAAGTTCATTTTATTCAAATTAGGCTAAAATAAAAGTTGGAGCAGTCTATTTACCTCCAAGGTGTCTGATGGCAAGCAGGTTGTTGAATTTTTTCTTCCTTTTTGGTAAGATGTTTTCTATTGCACAGGGGAGAACCTGATGTATCTCACAACTACTGTTGTGTGGAACTTGTTTTCCAGGTATGCAAATTCAGCTCAAACAAAAGGCTGGAGAAAGGGTGGAATTCTCCAGGTCTCTGAGGTTCTCCAGGTCTCATGCATTTTTGCTTCTTTTTTGCAAAAATGATGACATTTTCATTTCAAAGTGGCTAATTACAATATTTTGCATGTTTCAGGGATACAGGGTTCAGCCATGTTGGTCTACAAGCAAAAATATTCAGAACTCTTGGTAGAGGTGATATCTTTTATTAGAGCATTTTCAACTGAAAGCTTCTTAAGGATCTTGCCCCCAAGGTCTGGAACAGTCTGCCAGCGGAGGTGGTT
This sequence comes from Crocodylus siamensis, assembly GCF_052110815.1. NCBI lineage: Eukaryota > Metazoa > Chordata > Crocodylia > Crocodylidae > Crocodylus > Crocodylus siamensis. The sequence continues at coordinate 222,190,145 of NC_143398.1, read as the reverse complement.
CAAGCACCTACATTGAACACCTTCAAGAGTAAATTGGATGCTTATCTTGCTGGGATCCTATGACCCCAGGTGACTTCCTGCCCTTTGGGCAGGGGGCTGGACTCGATGATCTCCCGAGGTCCCTTCCAGCCCTAATGTCTATGAAATCTATGAAATCACACTTCCCCCTGAAAAATAGCTTCTTCTCTCTCTGAGGAGTCCATGGGGAATTTCATTGAAGGTGTTGTTCTAGCACCTCTGTCCTTGGAGCCAAAATTCCCATGTTGAACTCTGCAAACTTAGGTGACAGGGAAGAAAGACTTTGGATAAAGAGCTGTCTAGCATGTAAGGCAAAGTTTTCATTTCTTCAGTCTGACATGGAGCCGTTAGTTTTGGTCTTTCTGGTTCGGGGACCCCAAATGAAGATGACCATTCAAAGCTCTTTAGAGTATCACAGCACAACTTCAATGACATTTTCTGATTTTATTTCTTATCCATTGAAAAAGTGTTCAATTGGCAGTGTCTCCTATAAATACAGTTTATTTCTTTGCTTTCTCCCAGTTTACTCCATGAAACAGGAGAATGGTGGGCGAAGGAATGGCTGGAATGCACTGGCAGTAGCACTGTTTTCCTCTCTGCAGTCATTTGCCATTCTCTGTTAGAGTGCAAGAAAATATCAGCTTCTCTTAAAGTACATTTCTTTCTGACTAATACAAGGAAAATCAATTCAGAATATGAGCCCAGCCTTCAAAGAAAAGAAGAAGCATCTCCTTTGTGTGAATTATATAAATAAGAATTGTATCAATTCCCTTTTTCCATTCAGTTACATCTTTTCAGATCAGGGATTTATTATGTAGATCCATGATATTTTAGAGATCTACTCTTGTGCACTTCATTCTCAGAACATCAACATTAAAGGATAAGTCTATTTCTTCAAACAAGTCACTTCATGTTGATCAAGCAGCACAGACAGGCATGAATGACTGGTGCCTCCCAAGATTGGGGTTGCACTACAGCAGCAAGCAGCAAGCGAGTACTGCCTGCAGCCACCAGCATCGGTGTTGACGAGCAGGAACTGCCTGCGGATCCCACCAGCCATGTCAGCAGTGAAGGGAGGATGGGTGCAAGCAATGACCACCTGCAGAAGCTGGTGGTAGCTTCAGTGGAAGCCAATCTCAGGGCGGGCATGTGCCCCTCCATGTCCTCCCTACACATCACTTATGCAGAGAGACTGTAAAGAGGTTATGGAGAGACTATAAAGTGAATTAAATTGTTCCTGGGGGCCCAATCTGAGCATCAAGGAGTTCCCCAGAAGGCACAAATCCAATGGAGTAGCACTCCATCTTCCTCATAGCCTTCATTATAGAGAACATGGTCAGGAGAGAGGACTTGACCAAAGTGACAATGTGCCCCTGGTCTTCCTCAACTGCTAGAATGGGCCCTTATGGTCTTCAGCCAAGCCTAAGTTAGAATTGCACTGGTGCTCCAAATTGTGGTTGCATACTAGCTATTATCTCTGGACAGGCTGTAAAGCTGGAAAAAAAACACTGCATTGAGTCTATTTATATCATTCAAATTCTTGCTGCAAAAATAAGAGATTTCTTAAAAAGCCTGGTTTTCTGTCATTCAAAAATTAGCATGAAGGGATGAGCAATAAAGTCTTCCTGTTACAGTTGGCACAAGATTTTTACAGCATTAATAAAAGTAGTTAAACCTTAAAATCTAGTGTAATATCCCAGCAGCTGCTCTCAGCTGTTTGGCTTTATCAGTAAAGCAACTTTTTACTGCAGGCTTTACAGTTGCTTCATAAATGACATTTTGCTTCTCTCACGTGGCATCTGTACTTCATTACTGGTTTACAAAACTACAGTTCATATTTTCTATATATTTTCCCAAAGTTCCCTTGCAAAGGTATGTATCTTTGAATATCTGGAAGGAATTGCAGCTGTATTAACTTAAGAAAAGAAATACAGTTCCATTTATATGGTAATCCTGATAGTAAACCCCAAAGTATCTATAGATTCATTACTCTTAAAATACATGTCTAGTTGTAGCAGCACTAAATTATGAAAAAAAATAGCTAGGAAAACATTACTAATATGCCTCGCTGAGCCTGGGCAGGCCCACAATTTTTGGGGCCCCCTGATGTGAGAAGCAGGCAGTGGCAGCAGACGGGGAGGTGGGAGGGGTTGAGCGGCCAAAGAAGTCGGTGGCAGCGGCAGCAACAGCAGGTGGGGTGCGAGTGACTGGACGTGAAACTGGCAGTGGCAGGGCAGGGGCTGGCAAGCAGCCAGACATGAAATTGGCATTGGCAGTGGGGGGTGCAGGGGGTGGTAAGCAGCCGAACGTGAAGTGGTATCGACAGCAGCGGGGGGCAAGTGGCCAGATGCAGGGGGCCCCTTGGCTGCAGGGCCCCCTGAGGCTGCAGGTTGTGCAGGATAGGATGGGCCAGCCCCACACTGAGCAGTACCAGGCAAACACTCAAGTAAATGAATTCAAAGATGTATGCATCCTCATAAACTTAGAGGTGTATAACTTCTGTACTAGGTCTTTATCTCATAAATTAAAAATTTCCAAAATACCAAGTGCTGGCTTTAAATTTACACATCAAAGTCCACTCTTTCCTCACCAGCCTTTGAGAGAGAAAAAAATTGTAAACTTCTCATCAAAACAACCTCAGTGTGACAGAGGAAAAAAGGCCAAGAATTGCCTATTTAGTTATCCTGACCTTCCCATTACTGCAGGATTGTGTCCTGCAGTGTGAAACTTTCCTTAGAGTTTGGTCCAGTTTAGCTTTAAAATTACTTAAACAATGGAATTGTTACCAGGTCTCTGTAAACTCTTCTACTCACCAGTACACTGTTAGAAACTGTTTCCTTTGTCCGATTGCAACCCATTACCGCCACTTATTGTATCCTTCTCTGCTGTTTACACTCTTAAAAGACTTGTTATGAGTAGGCAAATCTGTAGGAATTGTAAAGAGCAAAATCAGCCACTGAAAAGTGCTAAATAATGGCACTGTTTGGACTACAACAGAAACCCAAATCACTTTCTTTTTCACAAGTACATTTTTGAATGCAATAAAATAAAGAGTGTTACTTAAACAAAGACATTTGCACCAAAAGGCTGTAAAATTATTCAAGGTTAGTGTTGATGGAGGCTTATATATGGAGTGTACTTGATAGTAAGTTTTGTTTTATTTTAAAATAAAGCAGCTTTACAAGTTAATAAGAAGCAGGTTGTTTGAAGCTACATATATACCACTGCACTGGGCAGACCCAGACTGATCCTAAAAGTGCTGGCAGAACTCTCAGAGACTTCAGTGGAATAAGGCCTATACTGGTATGTGTTCGCACTTCCTGCTGTACAGTGAAATACTGTAATTAAGGCTCTGTAATAACTTTTAAGAGCTAAAGACAAACATCTAAACATTCTAATTAAATCAGGCTACCACTTCCTGTACATATTATCAACCCAAATGAATTTTCTCCTGATATTGTTTGAATCAATTAAAACCTTTGTGTTGCAGTAACTACCATATCATTTTCACTTTGTGGTATGAAAGCTTTTTTATCAAATTTTAAGCCAAAGGGAAAACAATGAAAGTTTAAAAATTATGTTTTGTGTAATTCATTCATTCTTAGGGTAATAATAATTTAGCACTATAGGCCCTAGGTAGGCCCTTGGCTTCCTCCGCTATCTTCATCAATTCTCATCTGTTATGTGCCCTCATTCTGTAGTTGTTTACATTTAATTTCTGACACATCTAGTAATCTTCATCTTGGTCATCCAGGTAGCCTTCTCCCCTCCAAACACCCGAAGGAGCGCCCTCTCTGGTGTCTGGATCACTTCCATTCTTTCAGTGTGCCCCAACTACTGTAGTCATTGTACTGATTTCCTGTGTCAGAGCAGGGTATCTATACAGTTGACATAACTCACTATTGGTTCTAATGAACCGTTTTCATGTTATAGGGTCATACTGTGCACCAAAAATTTTCCATAAAATCTACCTCTCAATCTAGTAGTGGAGATACTTTATTTAACTTTGTATGTAAAAAGGAGATGAATTTTAAAAGCTGAATATTTCATAGATTTCATAGATTTGTAGGATCAGAAGGGACCTCAGTATCTCCTATTCCTTGCTGAACCGCCACCCCACAATGAATTTATAGATGGCCACAAAATCACCTCTCAGCCTTCTCTTGTGGAGGCTGAAGAGGTCCAGGTCCCTCAATCTCTCCTCGTAGGACCTTACCTGCAGGTCCTTAACCATGCAAATAGCCCTCCTCTGGACCTCTCAAGGGTATCCACATTCCTCTTGAAGTGCAGTGCACAAAACTGGACACAGTACTCCAGCTGCGGCCTCACCAATGCCTCGTAGAGGGGAAGCATCACCTCCTTAGATCTGCTTGTGATGCACCTGCTAATGCATTTCTGCTTGAAAAAAACAGTTAAATAGAATGCCTCCTGTTTGCTTTTCAGAAGACTTCTTGATATCGTACAAATTTTGTATTGATAAGAATAGGAAATTCATGGGACGTGGTCTACATAAAATAGGCCCTAAATTGCAGAGCCTCCTGGGTGACAGAGTGGCTGTCCACTAGGGTTGCTCTGCTTTCTAATGGTGCAGACATACAACACAATATGTATCAGTGTAATCAGCCCTTTTGCCAGACCAATATATAACCCTACACTTGTGTAAATTCTTGAACCAATGACAAATTACCCTGGGAAAAATTAAGGGAACAGACAGAAGTGACATTTTTGCATGATTTGGCCCCTGAAATTGCTCTTCAACCATGACCTATTGGCCGCAGAGTACTCTCATCTAACCAGGTAACAGTTTAAGGTGCTCTGCTTTAGAATGCCTTAAAGAACTTGTTTTCCCTCAAGGGTTATTTTTGTACCCAGGGGAAGGGCTGGGTTGGGCAAGCACCAGCCCAGCCCCACTCCCAGGGCTGTCAGCAGAATGGAAGTGAAGGGATTAGCAGTAATGCGGGGATGCTCTGCCCAGCCTCAGCTGGGGGGGGGCGTGGAACGCAGCCCCTCACTTCATGGCCCCCACCAGCTACCCTGGCAGGGGAATTAGGGGGATCTGGGATGGGACTCCAAGGTGAGGGGGCTCCATTCCACTCCACTCCTGCCCCCCAGCCAGGCCTCTTGAGAGAGGGAGCAGCAGCTTGCAGGCAAGCCCAGCCTCAGCTGGAGGGAGCAGGGGGGTGGAATGGAGCTACGTCACCTCAGGGGCCCAGCCCAGCTCCCCCCAGTACACCAGCTGGGACAGTTGGTGGGTTCCATGAGTCAAGGGGATCTTTTCCACTCCCTCCTTCAGCTCAGGCCAGGCATAGCAGTCCTGCCGCTGCTACTGCTCCCTTCACTCCCTCTCTGCTAACAGCCCCAGAGCTGGGAATAGGAGAGGGCCAGTGCAGGCAAGGTCATTTCCTCTCCCAACTCAACAGGCAAATGTCTGTTGGCTTGTGGGGGTGGGGAGTAGTACTCTAACTCATGAAACTTTATATAAAGTGCCACGAGTTAGAGCAGGGCCCTAAACGTCTGTCAATGCCCTAAGTGTACAACTATACTGATGTAAGGTACACTTCTGCTCTGGGTATGCAGCTTCTTTTTACATGGTCATTTGCCAAGACAAACAAGTTATTACCCATTTCCCAGCCCATGTAGTAGAGCAACCTGCTGCATGTAGCTACCCTGGAATAGCAGCTCATCTGTCCACTCCAGATCCCTGTGTAATTTACATCAAGATATAGAACTGATGTAAAAATCACTGATGTAAATGTGTTGTTTGTCCAGACCCTGACCAACAAGTTTTCCTTAAACGATAACTTAAAATATTCTCCCATTAAAATGTTGTTATTTCTATTCTGTGCTTTCATCCAGCAAAAGCAACTATCTTCAATGAGGCTAGAGGAGACAGAAAGCAATCTCAGTTAGATTTTTAAAATGACCTCTGAACCTAAGCAGTCTGAGGTCCTTAATGAAGATAATGATGAGAACAGGAAAGCAAGGCAGCTCTTAGAAGCACAATGAAAGAAATCCTTTAGACAAGGTAAAAATATAAGACTGTAATTGCCTTAGACCACGAGTTTCAGTGTATGAGTGCAGGAGAGGATACATACTGCTTGGCAAAAGTCACATCACATGGTTTTTAGGCTTCAAAACAAGCCTAAAAACAACTCCATGTAGTAGACATACTATTTTAAGATTTTTGACAGGGAAACTATTTTGAAACACGCTAATATAGACACTGTTGTAATGGTACTTTGGAAGAAACAAGTTCAAATGAGAACACTGACTCATTGGTTGTTTTTTAGCCCAATCAAGCATCTAGATAGATAACACGCCCCAGTCAATGACATTACTGCCTTAGAGAATATGGCTTTCAGAGGACATTATCATTCTTTTGGCTGAGGAGGGAAGAGTCACTTTTGCTGCCCCATCCAGCACATTCAAATGTAAAGCGTTGTAATCCATCACAACAGAAAATTAAAACTCCTTAAGGGTCTCTTGGTGGAGTGGTGTTCCACACATACTAATCTTTTCTGTTACCAAGCCATTATACTAACTGAAGTCTAGTATGAATAAATTTCTGCAAAAGTATTAGAGATTAATAGGCTCTGAAAAGTGCATGGTACCTTAGGTGATGTTTTCTTTTAATATGTTAAGAAATATTTTTTCTTTAACTATATATCTTTTTTACATAATTCAATAAATCTCCTGAGATAAAATCATTACGCTGTGAAAGGTGGGAAAACAATTAGATGCAAATACATAGAGATTACTATAAAAATATCAACACGTGGGGCACATCTACACATTGCCATACAGTGGCATTGCTATGATGTCATGCTTTATAGTACTTCCTTTCAAAAGTACTAAAGAACAACACAGAAGCCACCTATACTGTAGCGTGCAAATGGCACAGGGTTAGATTTTGCCACTACTTTACTATAGCAGCCTGCTAAAATGGGGGTATGCACCACTATGGCAAAGTAGCTGCCAATCATGTGTAGGTTAGTGAGATCGCTACATCACCATAGCACACCATATGGCAACACAGCACATTGTTACAGTGATGTGTAGATGTGCCCATGGTAAACTTTCTTAGTCTATACAGTGAATAAAATATGTTAAAATAGTAATAATTTTCTAGGAAATTCTGAGTGAAATTCAGTGAAAAGTAAATGTAGTTTACAGCTTCTTTGCATTTGTCCTTCTGTTCTCTCTGGGCATATATCTACACATGCATTTGATCCAAGATCAGTTTACTTGCAAGTAAACCACTAGCGAGTAAATGCTCCTGGGCAGGCATCTACACATGCAGGGACTAGGCAGCAGATTTGCTGCTCTTAGCACCAAATTTCCTGCTGCCATCTGGGTTAGCTCCAGGCTCTGGCCGCAGCTGCCAGCATCTGGAAGCCCTCTTGAAAAAGCAGCCCCACTCTCTGCTCCCTGGCCAGCCACTTGCCTGGTCAGGAGTAATGTGTACAGCATAGGAGCAGCACACAGCAGCTCCATCCTTGCCAACTCTGCCTCCATGTGCTATGGCTGCTCTATCTCCTGCCCCTAAGCTCCTGTTGGCCACTGCGCTGGCCCTGCTGGCCCACTACACTGATCGCCACTGTCTCATGGCCCTCTGACCCCTCCTGGCTTCCCCAAATGCATCAGCCATCTGCCCGGCTACAACACACCATCCCAGGACCAGCACTGTAGCGCAGTTGCCACCTGGACCCTGTTCAGCTAGCTGGACCCCAGCAGGGATGCCAATGATGGGCTACTGGACACAACTGCCAGGGCCACCTTTGCCCTCCTGGGCCTCTAGCCCTGCCACCTGTGAATCTGCCAGGCCAGCCAGGATTAGTGGCTGCACATCATTCAGCACACCTGGGACAATGATCAGTGGCTGGAAGCATTCTAGATTACCCAGGCCACCTTCCAGGACCTCCTGGAGCAGCTCTGCCCACCCTTGCCCTGCTGAACCTGGTCACTCCTGCCAGCCTCCACTATGTACTCAAGGAGCTGGCGAGCGTCATAACCCAGCCCCTGGCACAGATCTTTGAAAACTCCTGGCACTCTGGTGTAGTGCCCGAAGACTGGAAGAAGGCCAATGGGGTGCCGATATTCAAGAAAGAGAGGAGAGTGGATTCGGCTAACTCCAGGCCCATTAGCCTGACTTCTATCCTGGGGAAGATCTTAGAAAAGTTTATTAAGGAGGCCATCCTTGAGGGACTGGCCCAGGCTAACATTCTAAGGGACAGCCAGCACGGGTTTGTTGCGGGTAGGTCTTGTTTGACCAATCTCATTTCCTTCTACGACCAGGTGACCTATCACCTGGACCAGGGAGAAGAGATTGATGTCATATATCTTGACTTCAAAAAAGCTTTTGATCTGGTATCCCATGATCACCTCTTGGCCAAACTGGCCAGTGGTGGCCTTGGCTCCACCACGATCCGCTGGCTGGGAAATTGGCTCCGTGGTCGGACCCAGAGGGTTGTAATTGATGGCAGTCACTCATCGTGGTGCCCTGTGACCAGTGGGGTCCCTCAAGGCTCTGTCCTTGGACCCATACTGTTCAACATCTTCATTAATGATGTGGACATTGGAGTCAGGAATGGACTGGCCAAGTTCGCCGATGACACCAAACTTTGGGGCAAAGCATCCATGCCAGAAGACAGGCGGGTGATCCAGGCTGACCTGGACAAGCTCAGCAAATGGGCAGACGAGAACCTCATGGTGTTTAACACCGAAAAATGCAAGGTTCTCCACCTTGGGAGGAAAACCTGCAGCATGCTTATAGGCTCGGCAGTGCTACGTTGGTTAACACTACAGAAGAAAGAGACTCGGGGGTCATCATTGACCACAAGATGAACATGAGCCTGCAATGCAATGCTGCAGCTAATAAAGCAACCAAAACGCTGGCTTGCATGCATAGACGCTTCTTGAGCAAATCCCAGGACGTCTTTCTCCCCTTGTACTCGGCCTTGGTGAGGCCGCAGTTGGAGTACTGCGTCCAGTTTTGGGCTCCACAATTCAAAAAGGATGTGGAGAAGCTTGAGAAAGTCCAGAGGAGAGCCACGCGCATGATCAGAGGTCAGGAAAACAGATCTTACGATGATAGGCTGAGAGACATGGGACTCTTTAGCCTGGAAAAGCATAGGCTCAGGGGTGATCTGATGGCCACCTATAAGTTTATCGGGGTGACCACCAGGATCAGGGGAAGCGTTTGTTCACCAGAGCACCCCAAGGGATGACGAGGTCGAACAGTCACAAACTCCTGCAAGACCGTTTCAGGCTGGACATAAGGAAGTATTTCTTTACTGTCCGAGCCCCCAAGGTCTGGAACAGTCTGCCAGCAGAGGTGGTTCAAGCACCTACATTGAACACCTTCAAGAGTAAATTGGATGCTTATCTTGCTGGGATCCTATGACCCCAGGTGACTTCCTGCCCTTTGGGCAGGGGGCTGGACTCGATGATCTCCCGAGGTTCCTTCCAGCCCTGATGTCTATGAAATCTATGTAGGTCATCCCCTTGGGGTGGGCAAGGCCACTGCCAGGGAGGCCATCCTGGAAGTGTGCAGGATCCTTTAGAATGTGATGGGGTACACTGTGCTCTGCATGTATGACCCCCTGGTGGAGGGGACAGGATTCCATGGCCTGGGATTCCCCCCATACATCAGAGCCCTGACAGGACCCACATCACTATCACCTGCCTGCCCTATGAGAACTGACCTTAGTACATCCAGAGGGGCTTTTACTCCATTGTGAAAAGAAAAAAAATATTTCTTAACACATTAAAAGAAAGCACCACCTAACATACCCCACCCACCCCAGCATCATGCTCACTGCAGGCACATCTCACAAAAACAACAGTTTTTATTCCCCTCACATCAAACAGATCACCGTATGTCCCTAACAAAGCCCCTCCACCACCCACCAACAATAAATACCCTCTTCCCCATGCAAACTATTTACAAAGTGCTTTGTGTGCTGTCCTGGAGTGGGGGCCTTGGGGTGGGGGCACCTAGGGGACACAGTCCTGGGAAGTGTGGCCAGCTTGCTGACCTCTGGCCATTCCCCCATGGGTGTGGACAGTGCTACAAGCCCATAGGGTGGGGGCTCGCCCAGGGGCAATGGCAGTCAGTGTTCCCCTGGCACAGACAATTCCCTCTCTGGCAACTGGTATTCACGGCCAGCAGGGCCAGAGTCTGGTCCTGGCTCCACTGCAGGCAACTCAGCTCCACACCTGCATGTAGCTGGGGTAAGCGGCGGGCCTGGGTCCAGGCAGCAGAGCAGGGCAGCAGGGCACTCATGGTGGGGGCTGAGCCAGGGGCTTCTGGCTGTTGGAGGCAACACAGGATCTTATCCCAGGTCCATGAGTAGGGCCTGCTGCTGGGCAGTAGGAGGCTGCTAGGGGGCAGTGGGACTAGCGTTAAAGGCCAGCAAAACTGTGACACAAAGGTGACCACCAGGGCCAGAATGGTGTCCAGCACCTGGCAGTCATCATCCATGGCCTGCACTGCCCAGGCTAGGATTGTGTTCTGCTCCTGCAGCACCTCCACCTGCTCATGTTCCAAGGCAAGGAACTGTGCCCAGAACTCTGGTCCGACACGTTTTTGCATGCAACATCCTTCACCCGCCAGGCCCATGAGTCCTCCAGCCAGTCCTCTGATGCCACCACTATATGCTCCAGGAGGATGGTAAGGTCTTGAGTCCGCCTCTGGTGGGTCTGCCTCTGGTAGAGCTGGTGCATCTGTAAGGCCCTGGCTGTGGGCAGTGGTGACCCTGAGCATGCATCCCTCCTGCCAAGTGTTGCCTGTCTCTCATGTGCAGCTGCAAAGCCATAAGAAAGAAGCTGTTCATGAGAGAGTTTACAACATTTCTCAGATAAGATGCTCTGACCCCAGGGCCGTGCACTACCCAGCCTCAGATCAGAGATCAGGAGTGCACGGGTGCCCAGGAACCATGGTAAGTCAAGCAGGCAGGCCCGGGCCCAGGTGGACAACAGCCAAGGCCCCCATCCCCACTCACTCACTTGAGGCCAGTGAGCTGCTGGGTGCTGGCCTCAGGCAGCCTATCTCCTGCATCCCTTTCCTAGTGTGGGACAGGCCAGGCTCCTGGCAGCACCTGCTGCCGTGGCTCCACACCCCACTCCCCTGTTCCAGAGGCCAGCTGCTCTCCTGTGCTGCTGCCCAACTCATGGCGACTGGGCTTGGGGGTGTGGGACTCCCAGGAGACTAAGACGAGGAGTTGCCTACACCCCCACCTGCCCTGCAAGAGGTCTCTCCAGGGAGGTGCCCCAGGACCAGCCTTGCTACCACACTGGCAATGTGCTCCAAGCATGCCCCTGTTGTGCATCATGGGCACTGCATGAGGAGTTGTTTGAAAGGACCCATGGGTGCCTGACCCATGATGCCAGTGGTCACCAACCAGTCAACTGACATCAACCCGTCAATCCTGGAGCTGCTTGCAGTTGATCCTGGGCTGGCAGGGGGAAGGGGGACTGAGTGCATGCATGAAATTGTGCCTCTCTACCCCAGCCCGCTGGGTCAGTCAGTGGGGGAAGAGAATGAGCAGAGTCCAGATTGAGGCTCCCACAGTGAGGAACAGAGTGCAGAAGCAGCCCAGTAAGTGGGGCCCTGGCCGGATGGGTGGTGGGAGGATCGATCCTAGGTGGCTCGTCCAGGAGCGGGGTAGGGAGGGGCTCCTCCTGCTGTGTGCAACCTGATGGAGGCCCCAGGGAGCACATGCCCCTCCATCTGTGCCCAGTGGAGGTGGCTCCTGCTGCGGGCTGGGCTTTGTGCCCCAAGCCCTTCTGCAACTGGCCAGGGAGCGGCCCAACTCAACATGCATCTCACTGCTCCTGAGCCAGCTGCAGCAGGGTTTGGGGCACAAAGCCCAGCCCACAGCAGGAACCACCTCAGCTGGGCACTGATCAGGGGGCACGTGCCCTCCCCAAACATGGGGCAGCACAGGTGGCTGCAGCAGTAGTGAGGGAGGTAGCAGAGCTGGAGCAGGGGCAGGACAGAACCATGAGTGGCTCATCCAGGGGTTGCAGGGAGCAGGAGGCATGCACCACGGGAGGGCACAGGGGGGACACATACTCCTGGAATTGTTTTGAGCAGGGCAGGGTGGGATGCAGCTGTCAGCTGGTTCCAGGCTGTTCCCAGCAGAACCTGAGGCCAGGCAGTGGCAGCAGCACTGGGAGCAGGGCTATGAGGGGCTGCAGCCACCTGAAAATTTACTGTATCCCCCATAATCCCCTTCCCAGCACCATCACTGCCCAGCCCAACTACAGCCCCCAGCTTCCACCTCCCAGCACCTTCCCCCCCCAGCCCTGAGGGTATAGGGGCTGTGTGCCCCAGATCTGCGCAGGGGAGGGCAGACTGTCACTGTGGGATGGGACTGAGCGGTATCTCTGGGCTGTTCCTGGCAGAGGCTGGGGGCTGCAGTCAGACCAGGCAGCAGTAGCACTGAAAGGAAAACTAGAGGGTCTACAGCCAATTTCTGGATGGCTGCAGTGCCCTGTCACCCTATTCCTAGCACTGCTGCCACCACCACATGGCCCCAGCTTCCACTGGGAACAGCCCAGTCCCAGCTGCCAGCTGCAGCCCATCCTGCCCTGCCCTGCAAAATTCTGGGGGCACTTGCCCCCCTCTCCCCATGTCCTCCCAGGGTGCATGCCCCCACCTCACTGTGCCCCCCCAGACAAGCTACTCGCAACTCCATCCCACAGTGCAGGGACTGCTCCTGCTCCTGCTCCAGCCCTGCTCCCTCACTCCACTGGGGAGACAGATCGAGGACCCAGCAGTGAGAGAGGGAGTGAGGCTAGGGCTGGGGCTTTGATCTGCCATGCCCCCCCATGGCCCTTTCCTCTCCCCCACCCCTTCCCCCACAGACTTATCTGCTGGGAAGGCTTGCCCCTGAATAATTTTTTCTCCCTCTGCCTCAATCTGCACCCCCCTTGCCTCCCCACAGACTTACCTGTTGGGCGGGGAGAGGGGGTGGCAGCAGCACAGGATTGATCTTGGGTACCTTTTAAATTCAAAAAGTGATCTCTGACTTTAAAAGTTTGGAGACCACTGCATTATGCCCTGTTGCTACTGGTGGTCATGGTGCCTCAGCCACACCTGTGTACCTGGTACAAAATCCTGAGCTATGATGGTTCAAAGACCTGGCCCACAACCTATGCTGCTGCCTGGAGGGCTACCTGTGGCTGCATTACACATCTCTGTCCCCTGCAGCTGAGAAGGACATTGCTGGCAACATTGGTGCATTCCTTGGCATGTAAGAGGCCCACTCTTGCCAAGCTGTGGGGGCACAGGCTACTCATTAAAGCTTGGCACTATCTCCCACCTCCCTGCATGGTGTGTGGGTGTGACCTGGGGCCAGGGGAGTGTGGCCAGGCCGGGCGGAGAGGTGGGGCAGGGGTGGGGCTGGGGGCAGAAGTAGAGGTAGAAGTGAGGAGGGCCATTCCCCAGGGCAGTCCTTACAATGTAGACAGGACTGGCATGGACAATGGCTCCATTCAATCCTGAATGGCAGTGACAGCATGTGGCTCTAGGTGGTGTCTTCAAGCCCCTATTGGCAGGTCTGACCTGGGTGCAGCATGCAAGTGCCCAGCTGGGGGCCAACCCTGTGGAGGAGCTGGCACTGCTGGCAGCCGGTGGTGTCATTGCCAGCTGCACCTCATGGCTGGGCCTGGGGCTGTGGAGCTGGTGAGGCAGGTGATGGCCTGGGCTCCCTGAGCTGCTGATAGAGGGTGCAGCCAGGGAGCTTGGCAGGACAGGCTGGTGGATTCCCAAGGTGACCTCCCCTGGTGACATGTCACTGCGAGTGCCAGGGTGGGGCAGGGCTTGGGAAGGCCACCTGTGCTTCTGTACACAGCACGGCTGTGGCCTGTTCCCAGAGTGTGAGGATCTCACTCAGTTGCTACATAAAGAGCATGGACTTGCGGATGCTCCCCAACCAATGATTGTGGTTGGTCACAGTGACCTACTGTGCCCAGAAGGCCTTGACCTTTATGCAACACTGCTGCACTGACCAGTCATGCCTGTACTCCTGCCTCTGGCCTGACAGTCCCTCATACATGTAGGCGCTACACCTCTGCCTCATTCCACAGCACCACGAGGTCAGCAGTCTCCTCTTCGAACCAATTGAGGCCCCAGGTGGTAGTCATGGGCATGGGCACAGGTGTCAGTGAGGAGAACACCATTGGGTATCCTGTGTCAGCTCTCTGGGCCTCTGTGCAACTGCCCCTGTGCTGCCAGGCCTGGAAAGCTACCTGCAGCATCCAAAGCAAGGGCACAACATGGGACTGGCAGCCATGTGGCAGAGGCAATGCCCTGAAGTACCTGCAGGCTCTGGGCAGGCTGCTAGAGGTGGGCTGTGGGCGGGTGGAACTGGCCCTGCTGCCCAGAAGATATCTACAGCTAGGCCTGGGGTCTGGCAGGAGGCTGCAGCAGCCTGAAGCAGCCTTGAGCACCCTGCAGGCCTGGATAGCATGGGCCTGGAAACCTTGTCGCACTGCAGTGCCAGGCGGTAGCGCCAGGGTGCAGGCAGGCTCATGAAGTTATCCTGTGGCCTGTCCAGAGGGATACAGGGCCAGAGCCACCTCAGGCTGCCTGCTGGTGTGCCTTGGGTTCAAAATGCCTTCAGGCTTTTAAAGGCCTGAGGCAAGGGTTGCTATAGAGGTAGCCTAGCCTTGGAGAGGCTTCTGGCCCAGAGCTCTGTGACTAGCCCCTATTGGCAGGTCTGACCTGGGAGCAAATTTGCTCCTGGGTTGTGTCTAACTGTACAGTAACTAATTGCAAATAAATCTGCTACCTGCATATGCAGGTAGCAAATTTACTCATGATTAGCCATTTTTACTGTGCACATGTAGACGAGTATGCTTTCTCTTCAGTAAACTAGGCTACTACATAGTTAAGCATCTCATATAGATGCTTCCTCTATGCGTTAATTATGAGGGCGACTGGGGAGCAGTTCAAACCTGGATCTGCCCTATTTAGGGATTCTCTAATCTATGCTACCATTTATTAGAGTCTAATTGAGACAGTGTTTTCCTGCTTCTAGGTATAACAAAGACTTGCAGTCTGGTAATGATGGGTTAGATTCTATGACTATGCCTGTCTTACCACTCTACTTGAAATTATGCCAGTGGACAGGGAAGGTTGCCCAAACAAAGCAGCTTTCTATTTCCTTGGCACCACAGAGGGGAGAAAAATTAAGCCCAGAGTCTAATTTATGCAGTTAGGCAAAGCCATTTGGCAGATTCTAGTCTAATTTAACTCAGAGTAAGTTCTCAGTAACTATTTTCTTTAATGCCTCTCTCACCCTGGAAAGGACTTGCTCCAGTGTTCACTTGCTGCTGTGTTAATTAGCAATAATACTTTTAAGCCAATTATAGATAAATTTACATTGAATTTATTTCCACAACATCTGAAAAAAAAAATGTTGCTGGAATGTGCTGGTAACTTACAACTAGATAAGTTAATGCCGAGACTGGCATTTCTTTGGAAGGGAACACTCACCACATAAAGAGCAACATTTTGCTTCCATAAGATAGAGTAAATAATGGGAGGGGCGTATATAAGTATGGGAAATCATAAACTACTAGCTTCCTTCCTCTCGCCTTTCAAAAAATAACTTCTGGAGAAAGAAAACAGATCTGCGTAATGGGTGTGTGTGTGGATACATTTCCTGTTGTGCAATTTGATTTTTGTTACTCTACAAATACAGCCAAAAAGATGGATCCTAATTCTTCAGTGCTGGCAGTTGCCACTGTAATCACTGATGGCAATGCACATTAGAAAATCTGACCATAAAGACCTGTGTCCAGTCCAGCTGTTGACAGTCTGTGCATTTATAGACAAAAGGGAACATTTTCCCAGGATCATATTTGATTTCAACATTCAATAATTGCTTTCATGCCAGTACATGTCCAGTAAAGTGTTGAAATTTTCCTTTTAGTTTTAAACACAGTACAGCTCCCATGTAAACAACATCTGTAGCAAATACTCACATATTTGCTTTATGAAACACGCCCAAATGGAAAAGTAAGAATCTTATTTTAAGTTTTAATGCCTGAGGATAATTCTTCTGATACTATTTAGAAAAATAATTGTGGGCAGAAGGGGAAGGAAAAATAAGTATTAGAAATGGCAAAACAAAGTGAAAATCTCTTTAAGAATCTTTAAGCAATGAGCAATGAAGTACACAGTGATACAGTAGGAAAGAACAGAAATAGTATGTATGCCACAGTTTTGTTTAGAATTACTCAAGTGGATTCCAGTATTTTCGTATCACTTTTTTGCCCCCTAGTGAGAATGGTACATAGAACCTATGCATTAGGCAAATGTAGATTTCAGATAGAAAATACATCTAAATATGTAAATATGTGTTACATGTGTCATAATACTGGTATCCATACCCCATTCACAAGTAAAAAGCTTCCTTACGTAAATCTTTAAGTGGGTTTCACCAACTGCTCCAAATGAGTAATCAAATGGCTGCCTATGCAAATGCTCTGATGCACTCTAATTAGAATGTGTCAGAACAGACTCAATCAACTGTCCTATTAGAATGCTCATTCAATTAACTTTAGTTAAAGCACCACCATGGCCATTTTTAAATGCACAGGGGCTTAATACACATGATACGGTGTTTTAATTAGAGTGACTCTCAAGAAACTACTCTAATTAAAATGACTCTCAAGAAACTACTCTAATTAAAATGCCACACCCACCCCAAGCAGCTGTAATGGCAGTCAGTGAGATCACATGGTCACAGTGAAAACATAGGAAATAGGTCCACCAAAGCTAGGGACAGACATTCAAAAAGCCTGAGCCCAAATTGATTCAATCTTTGCAGGTTAGTCTAACGGGCTAGGCTGAACTGGTTTCCAACCACAGGCATTCCCTCTGGACTGAAGAAATGTAATGGCTCAGGCTAGAAGCTCTGGGGCAGTACAGCGGCCCTCCTTTCCCTTCTATAGTGCTGAGCTGAGAGGGAACATGGACAGGTCCCAGCAGAACAGTCTAACCAGCCCAGCACAGAGTTGATAACACAGCATTTAGCACCCCATCAAGAAATCAAAAGCCTCTCTAATTCAAGCTCTTCTTAAACATCTTTTTCTAAGGAAGGAATGGAGGGACATTAGCCAACTGACCTGTTGATTAACTCCAAAAAACCCCTAAGCCAACATTGTCCTGTCTGCCTTACACATACCCCTCTCAGCATTAGCTACCATACCACATGCTGGTTATGGTCCAGACTGTGGGAGAGAGATGGGGGGAATCCCAGCTTGACTGAGTGTTGGAGGGGTATGCAAGGGTAGAGCAAGGGGAATCCAGGCAGACACTCATGTGTCTGCAAGTCTCTGCCAGAGCTTCAGCCAGGGAATAGAGGGGTGAGCCCAGCCTGTTCTCTGAATCAGAGAGCCCTGCCAGGGCTGCAAAGCATCTGGGATGCTGGGGGGCTCTGGTTTAAGTTAAATCGGGAAGGAGTCTGGGACAGACATTGCATAAACTGGTTTGACCCAAATCAGTTAAGTCTGATACTACATTCAACCAGGTTTGTCTCAAATGTGGTTTCAGCCATTTTCAAACTGGTTCATATGCAGTGACCATCTGTTCTGTTACAGGTTTAAACCATTTTCTGATCACTTAAACCAGTTTATGTTTAGTATCTGTCCCTAGCCCAAGAATTCATAAACTGAGAGATCAGCAGATCACAGGCCCTGGTATAAGCTCCCACTAACAAATAAATATCACTCCTCACAGCACAACAATAGTTTTATATGGCCCACATGACAGCCTCAGTCTATACTATCAGTTCCTACAGTCTAGCCCAATTCCTATCCTGCTTTGAGATCTCTGACATGGTAGAACTAAAGAAGTTCTGTTGCACAGAATAGCAGAGGCCTAAGAAGTACTTACTGAACATTTGGCAGAAGCTGTGGCAACCACTACTGCTACCCATACATATCCCCCAAAATCAGCAGCCAGGCCTGGTATCCCAGTCACCTACAAATAGTTATACTACTGTAGGATAGAGACAAGTATGCAGTGGTTTTCAAATGGCTGTCTGCACCAGATTCCCAGGACCTTGAAGTTAGGTGTAAACTCTAAGCATCACATTCATTTTTATAAGCCAATCTTAGGTGGCTTCTAAAAATAAACAAAAGAACTAAATAATGTTATGCCAAGTTAGTTCAATAAATAGATCAGTAAATACAAACAAGAGGGACATTATCTGATGCAAGTAGTGCGTGCAATTTACTACAGCAGAAAAACATCATTAAAGGGCTCCGTAATAAAAAAATTATAATTGAAAACTTAACATTAGCTATAAATGAGTATTTACACAAATTTAACACTTTTGTTTTCTTGCCTTCTTGAAAAGCAGAAAGCTATAGAAGTTAGCCAAGTGCAGCACAACTTGAAATGTGAAATTACATGTAAATGAAAATAAACTGTGAATAAAAAGGAAAAAAATCTGTGTATGCGCATATACACAGATACAAGTCCCCTCACATACGTAGGCATGTACATGTCCCCACTCTAAAAACTGTCCATTATGTTGTAACTGTTGCTATGCTCAAGGAATTTACAAGACTTTTAACTTACTGAAGTCTTAAAATCCAGCACTTACACTAGGACCCAATAAACCCATGAAGTACCATTGCAACAATCTCTTCTTCAATGCTCAAGATCAACAAAGTTAAGATGCCTTAGCATGCAGAAAGTACATTTCCACATTTGACTTTAAAAGGGGCATTATAATGACATTAATAAACTCTTCGGACATTTACCAGTCCAGTGACGTTTATCCAAATTTTTACTTTCATCTTGGATATCAGATTTCTGAAGACACTCCCACCCAAACAGTGCTATGAATGTATAATACCTGGTTGATCACGTTTCATTCTTATGTGCACCTGTAACTAGCTACTTATTTAAAGGTGCAGCCTTCCATATAGTTCTTTTTACAGTGTCTGTAAAGATGGCTAATAGGCTCTTTACACACCCACACGTGTTGGCACTGTATACATCTAAAAGCTTACACCTTCATTCTTTCATACTTTAATAAGTCTTCCCACACAATAATAGGTCTAAAAGAGGCTGGGTTCTATGCCCTGGGTATTAGCAGAGATCATTTAACAAATAATTTACCTTATTACATGTATTTCTAATATGAGAAATAATGGGTAAATTATTACAAAATTTCATAGCATATAATTACATTTAATAATATACTGCTCTCATAGCACTGTTATGCCAACTGAGCAATAAGTGCTAAAGGGTCTTCTGGGCCATAAATTCCATCCAGCATTAATTGGAGTCGTATGTATGCATTCAAAGCAGGAACAGATAGTTAAATGGAGTTTGTCATTTTATAATAATTCGTTTCCATAAACTATTGAATATGAAGAATGGCAATAATAAACAAAAGGCAAAAAGCAACCTGGTCAGATCCTGAACCTGTCTTGCAGTCAAAACTTCAGCTTCATGCCCACAGAACCTGTAGCTGCCCATGAAAGTCTGTCTTATTCTGCTTTCCACATGCTGTCAAATATTTTTACTGCCTGCCTACTCAGTATTGTATGTATTGCCACAGGCTTTGTTTGGGATTTTACATAAATAAACACACACAATACATAAGTATATATAAAATACAAGGCTAAGTGCAGGTGTTCAGAAGCCCAAGGCAAAAGTGCTCTAACTTTCAAACTTCGCTCTAAGTGCCCAAAGTTAAGTCAGGAGCAAGCAGCGCATTAGCCCTGGGATAGAGGGTCTCTACCTAGCCCTCTGTCACAGGCACCACTGCCCACAACCCAGGCTGTCTGGGCACTGTCCCCATTTCCCTCTCCCTCCCTAGCCCCCCACCCCCAACAGGGTCATGGGACAGAAGTTACACACAAACCAGTTTAAATGATCAGAAACTGGTTTAAACCTGTAGCAGAACAGAAGCTCAGTGCACAAACTAGTTTCAAACTGGCCAGAACTAGTTTAAGATAAACCTGATTAAATATGGTATCACATTTAACTGATTAAGGTCAAACCAGTTGGTGGAACTTGTTTCCCAGACCCCTTCCTGGTTTAAGTAAAATCAGAGTCCCCCAGCATCCCAGCATGCTTTTATGCCCTGAGCTGAGCTGTCTGCTCCATAGAGAAGGGGTGGTCCTACCCCTCTCCTCTCTAACCAGAGCTCTAGCTGGCTGAGAAGGAGGAGATGGAGACTGCAAGCACAGGAGCCTGGCTCCCCCCCTTCTCCCACAGCACAGACTCCAACTAGTATCTGGTCATAATCATGCCACCCCCATGCTAGCTAATGCTGAGAAGTGTGTCTCCAATTTCACTCAAGCAAAAGCAGACAAAATGGCATCCACTTAGGGCTATTTGGAATTAATCAGCAGGTCAGCTGGTAATGTCCCTCCATTCTTCCTTACAAATGCCTTGGAAAAAGCTGGTTTTTGTTTTCTTGATGGGCTGATAAGCTTTGTGTTCTCATAAGCTCCCTGCTGGTTGTTGGGTTGTTTCAAAGCCACTGTTCTAGAAATATGACAGTGTTCAAGAGAGGACAGAGAGAGGTGTGAAAAATCACCTGGTTTGCAATTCATGGGACCTGTGAGTGCCATCAGTTAGCTGCAGACAGTATGAAGGAGAGGGAGATTGAAGAGCTCAGTATCATCAACAGATGCATGCAGTGCACACAAGCAGTCCCCCCTCCCACCCCCTCACTCCACTTTGCCAGATCCTGGCTAGTCCTCTGAGGCAACACTCCCATCCCCTGAGTGGGGGGTGGACAGGAAGCCTGGCAGGGGCTGCTTCCCTCTCCCCTTCTAGACACACCCCAGCTGGGGACTGTGCAGGCCAGTGGGGGGGATTTAAATGCCCTGGCAATGCCCCCCACCCTCTTCAGCTGTGGAAGACAAGGGAGGGGTCACTCTAGCACCCCCCCGGTTCTAGCCTGAGCCACTGCAGGCATGTGCCTGCATTTCCTGAATCAAAAGTAAATGTCTATCCACTTGCAAATTGGTTCAAACTCTGCAGGTTAAACTAACCTGCAAAGATTGAATCAATTCAGGCTTGGGCTTTTTGAATGTCTGTCCCTAGCCACAGAGACTGCAAAGGAATGCGGCCTTAAGAAGATACTTGCCTCTCTTTTAATCAAATGTTGAATCTGTGTTTATTAAACAAAAACTGTGGAACACTGCCTGCTCCAAAACTTGGATCCTTCTTCTCAATTAACATTGAGAGAGTGGGGAAATGCCCTTGCTGCACCAGGCTGTTATGATGTTGAGATGGGGAGGGGATTGGGCAGACAAGGGGGCTCAACTTAACCAACACAAAACCTTGGAGTGGCAGGGGGAATGGCATGTGTGAAACTGCTGTCCCTCATTTACTTAAATGTTACAACTGCCAAACTTTTTGTTTGCATAATAAAGAAAACCTGTGGAACATAGCCCACTCTGGAACTTGGACTCAAGCCCAGAGGTGTGCTGCTGAGAGGCTGCTGCAGTGGGACCCAGGTACAGAGTGGCCTGGCCCTGTGGATTGGTGAGCAGTGCCCTCCTCCCATTCTGAGTGCTTCTGCACCTTTCTGGGACTGGCCTGAAACCTCTTTAGGGCCCTGCACCTACACTGGCAACTGCCAGCAGCTGGAGTTAATAAGTTGGGTCTGGAAGGTGGGCTGAGCCAATGCCAACCCTGGCAACGGGTCTTTGGTAGCCTGGTCCTTTTCCACTCTCCCAAAGCTCTTCCCTGGAAAGATCCTACCAGATACCTTCTTTGCTTCTTGGACCACACATCAGATGCTCCTATGCCTAAATCTCCTGTTCTGGGGCTCCCCCACACCCCAGCATCTCCCAGTCAATGTACAGCATGGAACATTCACCCACAGCCACCATCCAGGGCCCCACTCCATGGGACTCTTGTGTATAGCACCCCAGGGAGGAATTCTGAGAGTGGGGCTCTCGATGCCGGGGCAGGTGCATGGTAGCCAGCCCCACCACTCTTGCCAGGACAGCAACAGTCTCCCACCAGGAGGTGGTGCTGATGCCACTCAGAGATGTTGTAGTTGGATTCTAAGAGGTCTTTGACCCTGTACATAAACACCTTATCCAGGCACTGTGACTCTCTCAGCTCCATAGCAATGAGGGAGACAGTAGGTGGCCATATGTAGACCTCATTCTTGGACCTTTGCAGTGCATTCCTGGGCCTAGATGGCTCATTCAAATGTCATGTCAGTATGGGTGCAAGCAGTTGCCAACCTGTCAATTCCAACCCCCCACCTGTATGCGCATGTTTCTGGTTAACCATCCTGGATCCAGCAATTAATCAGATTTATGGTCACTCAATGTAACACAGACTGATAAGTCCCCCAACAACAGTAGGGGGTCCCAGACTTGGTGCTTCTGCCTCATTCCAAGCCAGTGACACAGAAGTTAGGGGCTGGTATTTGAAAGGCACAAGATCAGTGGACAGCATCAATAATCAGTATCAGTCTTCTACATAGGCAGTCATTGAGCCAAGAGAATGCTGCGTATCAGAGTAGGCAATTATCTCTCTCCCTATAAGCATTCCCTAATTTACCAAGGAGTTACATGATTAGACCATTCTCTCACCTGTAAACATCACATTCAGAAGGTCATCAGTAAAGTCTCTGCACAGGTAGCTGCCTCAAGATGTTTAGCCAGCACAACATGATGCACCAACTTCTAAGTGCTCAGAACCACTGCACTTGCAATGGGATACACCCCAACAGGCTACTGTGCTCCTGTATAGTCCAGAAGTTGTTCTACTAAAAAGCTCAACACTACCTAACAGTGTAGAGACTCATAGCAGGCTACACAACTTGCACATACACAGATGTATTCTCTGTATTCTAGGGTATTAGATGAAGTGACATGAGACAGACTCTAAGTACTCCCCTGCTGCCAGGTTTTTGGGCCCAAGGAGACCCCAGAAGACTGGGTACTGTGGCCTTGTGTGTTGTACTAAATTTAGGTAAGAGGTCAGGTGAATGGAAATGAAATGATCCTTCAGAGTGACCTGGTCTGAAATCTATTCCTACAGCATTTTATACCAACATCAAATGAGTCCCCCCTTAAGCACACCTTAAGTGAAGCATGGGTCAAGCAATGCGTACAGATTGAAATCTAGATATGGATGCTTCAAAACAACACTGTACAAGATGAACATCTTGGACAGCCCCCTGTGTGAATGCACTGTCCAGCAAACAGCACAGCACTTAATCAAAAGCAGCAGTTTCACAAATGCCCAGAGAGGGTAGATAGAATCTGCGCATAGAGTGATAATACCGGGCTGCGGCTCATAGCTGGTCAGAAGGAACAAAAGCGGGGGGAGGGGGAGATTGGAAACAGGGGCCTCACCACTTCGGGTCACTGACAGCTCTGGGGCAGGGCCAGCCTGGCGCTCAGGCAGACAACACAAACTCTAGCCAAGGCTAGAGTACAGCCCTGGGACGGTGGTGAGCAGAGCGCCACAAAGCCCCAGGAGTGCAGCAGATTGTAACTTAAACATGAGCCATGATGGGTACAGATGTTCATGATGGTGCTCTAACCTACAGCGCTGAAGTCTGGTATCACATCCATCCAGGATTATCTTTGAGCAAGATCTGCCATTTTTGGAGCTCTATGTGTCTGACCATCTGTTTGGTTATATGGCTGTAGAGCACTTTCTGATGCGTAACCACAATAAGTGTGACTTCTGTAACTGACCAGACAGTACAAGTGGTAGTAACATAAACAAATCCCTATAATTTATTTCATAGCCTGTCTGATAATAAATTGCTTACTCTGGACTTTTATTTATAACAATAGGAGGGAGAGGGATGATGAAAGTGATTTATTTTAAGAAATATATTAGCAAAGGGAAAAAAAACCTAGATGTATATAACAATCTGGAACAGCCTACTCCATCCTGCAAGAATGTTAATTCCTTCTCTATTGAATGACATACCAAATACAGCTGTGAAATAGTCAACTTCACTCTGCTGCACAGTGCCTGATCTGAACAGATATTCATGATTTATTTTTCAAATGGGCCATATGAAGAAAACTAGTTATTATGGGCAAAAGTGCAGACACAGAGAATTTGAGAAGCAACTGAAAGATTTTAATTTTAAGTAGCGAGAACACCACAAAACATTCAACCTAAACATTGTTTTTCCTACAGATAAGGATTCCTATGGCTGAGATTAGGACTCCATAGACATCAGGTTAACAACAAAGCAAAAATTGTTGGTTCAAGAACTACAGTATCAAAAATACCCACCCTGAAGAAAACATAAAATCTAAATGAGGCAAATGGTCTGCCTGTACCATTAATAGGAAGAGAAGTTATTTTCATGAAATACTTCACAGTGACTCATAGCACAAGCATCCAGAGTAAAACACAGCATGAAATATGAGCATCCTTAGAATACCAATTCTGATTGCAATATTTTAAATTGCACTCAACATTAAAATGACACAACTGCTTAAATCTTTGACCCCACATTGTCTGCATACATCTACTGCTTTTGCAACTCTAGCTAAAAAGTCTTGTTTACATTCTTATCAGAGTAGTTTAGTGTTAGCTATTTTTAAAGTAGGCATGAACAGTATGAAAATCAGACTAAATGGATTAGAAAAGGGCATCTGAAGAAACAGACCAATGGATGGGTATTCTTAAACTTATCTAATTATGGGCTACTCCTGCACCGTTTTATAAATAGAATAGGAGACCATTTGTGTTGCATGGGAGATGGGAATTCTAACAGCTTACTACGTTATTTTGCTAATATTAGGGCATATTTATGAGGGCTTTGGTCACTGATTCGATTCAGCCTTATTCAGTGGCCAAATCTGAATCAAATCAGGAGACCCTTTAATCTCTCCAAGTTGAACTGGAACCCTCTGAATCAATTCGGAGAGATTCAGCAATTCGGATATGGACAGTTTTATATGTTTTTTCTACATACCTCAAGATAGCAGGCAGCTTGTGAATGCTGCGATGGCGGAGGCAGATGGAGCGTCCCACAGGAGCTTGTGGGGCTCCCCAGAGTGCTCAGCAGCAGACCTGAAAGTGGACCAGAAGCACTTCCGGTCCATTTCTGCTTCCTCCAGGAAGCATGCAGGGCCCCCCCCCCCCGCAACTCAGCAACTGGTGCCTCCTGGGTCTGGGGGGGGCACCCAGAGTCCCCCAGTAGCTAGTTGCTGAGACAGGGGGAATGGGGGCAGGGGGAAGCTGTGTGCTCCCTGGAGGACCCGGAAGTGGATTGGAATCACTTCTGGTCCACTTCCAGGTTCACTGTCGAGCATGCAGGTCCCCCCCACGCTCCTGTGGGATGCTCCATCCAGCCCGGCATCGTAGCATTCACGAGCCGCACCTCGTACCTCAAGGTAATGTAGAAAAAAAATGTTTAAAGCTGTGTCTATGGCTGAATCACTGATTCTCCAAATCAGCATCGAATCTTCAGATTTGTATTTGGCCAAATTGAATTGGGGACAATGATCAGAATCAATGAAGCCTATCACGTTCCCGATTTGGGACAAAGCCAAATCAAATACAGCTTGTTTCGCACACCCCTAATATAATATTTATCGTGAAGTTTCCAATGGAGTTTTCACCAGGCAGAGATTCTACCCATCAAAGATATAGATATGTTTTAACTGAAGTTGAGACCAGACAGTTTAACTAATATAGGAACTTTTGACAGAAGCAGTTTTTAAAGACCCACAGACAAATTGGGATATCTGCCATACCTCCATCAAGGCAGGGCCTGCTGCCAAGCTGAATCAGGTTGATTAAATCATGAAAAGATCACCACAAAAAGTGAGATCACAGTATCTGCCAATACTGATTAGCATGTGTGATAGTGTCACATCCAAATGTGTACCACGTGAAGCAATGAGGTAGTGACAGGACTGGTAAAAAGAAGAAAGTGATCCTGTCAAAAATAAATGTTAACGTTTTATGTATGCAACAAACAGATTATGGTCATGTAGACAGAACTGTAGACAGAGACATCACTAGCCAGTTCTGGGCCTTGGGTAAAACCCTGCCAGCGAGTAAGGTAGAGGGAGCAGGACAGTTTTACCTGTCCCAGTTGCTGCTGCTATGTCATGATCTGTCATCCCCTGGTTGCTGCTGCTGTCGCTACAGCCATTAGTACTGATGCTGCTGCTGCTGAAGCAGCACAGTGTCCCTGCACCTCAGTGGTGCCTCTCCCACGTCGGTGCCTAGGTCTGGTTGCACCGTTCACCCACGCTTGGTTATACTACTGGCTGTAGATTTGACCAAATTATAAACTAAGAACTGGCCATCAAAATTCTTCCAAGAAATTGTCTAAAAGCAAATTAATTCAATAGAATTTTTACTTATTCATGGATGATTCTTGAACAGAGAACAAAGCTAAATTTTCAAATAAGTAATTCACTATGAATTATTTGCTGTGTAATAGCATCATTTTATAGGATCGTAAGTCCAAGAGTTAAGCAAAAAGGACAACACCCTAGGACTGCTGCATTAATAGATTGTAAGCACTTGGGGGCAGTGACTCATTCCCATGTCTTAAGCACCCAGAACAATAAAGCTCTGGCCTTGTTTTGGGCCTCTGGGAACAACAACATTGGAAAAAGGCCCATGATAAATAATGGGTTCCCATAAAATCCTCTAGTGTGATGTGACGCAATGAGAGAAGGTAGGAAAAGACAGGGAGCAGGAAGTCTTCACAGCATCATTCCTCCTACACTCCTGGAAAAAGCAATAATCTTAGTTACAAACAAATGACAATGCATAAAATGTAAGTAATCAAACCGAAGCTTATATTGATCTATCTGTTGCACAGACATTGAAAAAACAGGTTTTCCCTTATTTCTCTTCAAGGTAGAACCTGTATCCAAGCAGAGACCTTGTAAGGTATGTTTCAAACCCAGAGCAGATGTTATGGCCAAGTTAAATTATAAGTCCCTGAAGGTTTATAATAGAAATGCTGACAGACCCTAAAATATAGCGACACTAGCGGGCACAGCTATAATAAAGTGGCATTTAAGCATTTTTGCTAGGCTTTGATTTCTACAAAGGTCACATTTGAATAAAGCTCCACACTATCTCAGTAAACCTCATTAATGTATTATCTTTGCCAGGAAGGCATTTTTTCTTTGTCTGCACTTTTGTTAAAGAAAGTGTCATTGTCTAAATCAAACCTTTTCTCATGTGCCACGATGGCCCTTCTTGATAAAGGCCTCTACGAGGTAAAAGCAGAATGAACAACTTCACACCCAGTAAATCTGAGCACCCTGCTGTTGGAGCACTGGGCTGTAGCAAATAGCAGCCAGGGAAACAACTGCTGGCTACTACCCAAGCTTCTCTTCTCTCTGGGTGTCCCCATAGGGCTGTTTACAAAGTTTAAATACTATGCAGAACTTTAAAGAAAAAGAAAGGAATGTTAAGGGGCTCAACAAGAAAAATCAATATCAGATTTGCAGGAAAAGAAACTAGACCTCAGGTCAAAGGTATCTTTTATGACATTTTTAATTCAATTAGTTTTTGAGAGAACAGGCAAGCCAAATCTGCAGCCAAAATACACCAGATAACAGCTTCTAACTCTTATTAGCAACTGAAATAGAACGACCCCCAACAAGGTACATTTAGAAATATGCTTTGGTTAGAAAGAACTGGTCACTTTTACAACAGTTTTACTTCAGTTTCACAGACTCCGAGAGCTGCTCTAATTAAAGCGCCCCCGTCCTACTCCCGGCACACATGTATACAGTTCAAGAAGACGCTCTCTCCCATGTTCCTAATGCCCCCACTGCTGGCACTCAGCCAGCATAGAGAAGGGAAAGAAGCAGCCTGGCTCAAATGCAAAAGATGAAAAGCAGAGGATGGGATAATGATGAAAAGACAAACTGGGCTCTTTGGTGATGTTAGTCAAGTCATTTAACCCAGCTTTTGACAGGTTGCCACCAACTGGGCCTCTCATTTTCTTAATGCCTGCCTTAAGACTCCCAGGGCTAGATTTGCAGAAGTGCTAAGTATTTCCAACTACAGCTGAAATCAACTGGAACTGTATTTTAAACAAATCCAGTGCTGTAAAAAAGTGATAATCATTCTATGCCATCAGGGTGAAGTTGTTTCAAGTCAGACATTCATAATTAAAGGATATTTTGGCTTGATCTCCCACATGCCTCAGTTTTGCATCCATAAAATGAAGATAATAATATCCCATAATCTCATGCAGGTGTTCTGAATATATTCATGAATGTTGGTGATGCTCTTAGATGCTGTAGAGAGCACAAAATAAGAAAGGAAATAATATTTTAATCATTCTAATTTTGGTAATGTGCAGGAAGCAAGGCCACTGGCCCCACAATGAATGATACTGAAACAAAATATGAAATAGCCATCTATCCAGCATACCCAGCCTGCTGATTGAGAGAGGTTCTGTGGGGAAAAAACCCAAACACCTGCAATCATGTAACAGCATGCAAAAGGATCAAATCTATGTTCTTTAAACACAAGGCTTCAGCCTTCTCATCTAGGCTCATCATGTTGTAAAGGCTGCCTACTTGGGCCTTGAGAAAAGGGAGTGGCCCATGTCATCCTGCTCCCACTCTTCTACCTTGTTTGGAGATACAACCAGTCATGTTAAGCTGAGACAGTAGTTCTGAGGGTAGGGGAACACAGGAGAAAAATGGCAAGAAATTTCAGGGCTCTATGAACACAAGACATAGCAGTAAAAGTAACAGAACTAGAGATGGGGAAAAGGAATAAAATACACACAAGGTCTTTATTCTCAAGACAGCCAGCACATGGCCTGACAAGTTGACAGATATCACAAGGTGTTTTTTCTTATTATGTTATTATAAAAAAAAAAACAAAAAAACAAAAAAAAAACCTTCTAAAAAAAATAGAGCCCATTGTTTTACTTACTGTAAAATTTCATATCCCATCTTAGACCCTATCACACAGTAGGGTCCCCAGAGATGGCCCTGATACGCTTAAGGCTCTGTGACTGTGCTAGCTGACCCTAGATCTATTACCAAAAGGCAGGTTGGCTGCTTTAAAACCAGAACTTTCTGGACACAACATGCTGGTAAGGTGGGGGGCAGTTAAAAGCTGAGCCTGGCCAGCTAGTCAGCTGACCAGAAGGGGTAGGCCAGGACTATAAAAACCCTGGGCTGGGCAACAGTAGGGGTCAGTAGCCGAAGGGGGAGGAATGTGTCCCAGAGCTCCCTAGAGCATGGTCCAGTGGCTGTAGGAGAAGAACTACTGAAGACTCCTGGAGAAGCAGCAGCAACCCCAGAAGAAGGACTGTAGCAGATGGTGGGGGAGCAGAAGTACAAACCCCTGAGGAAACTGTAAGGTGGTATGCTACCTTCTTTAATCATATTTTCTTGGTGGCAGTTACAGCCCATGGACAGGAGTGTTCATATTTTCTTTTTTGTTATTGAATAACACTGGTGGTTTGGATGAGGCTATTGTGAAGGAGGAGGCCTCATTGGAGCCCCACTATAGCATAGGAACTCTGGTGCCTGCATAGGTGCAGTGCTCAGGGGCACAGGCCCAGCACCTGAAAAGGCAAGCCTAAAAGGCCACGGTGGCCTAGTGCACCTGGGGTGAAACTGCATGTGTTTCTTTTTTGGACTAGAACATTAGAGGTCCAGGGCCATTGCCCAGCTTTGAGCTTGTCTCTCTCTTTTCAGATTTGTTTCTACTTATGGCCAGGGGGTCACAAGGCTGATTCCTAGAAAAGCCTCACTTTACATATAAATACACTATGAATATATTTGGTGTGGGTTATCAGCTATGACCTAGAGAAGAAATAAATATGGATATGGCTCAGTGTCAGGGTGACCCTCCAGGTTAAGTCAAAATATCCATGTAGATTTACCCTAAAAGTCTATTCTTGTAACAAAGTGTTTAAAATGTATATCATAAGTGTATCCAGTATTTCCAAGACTTTCAGCCACCACTATGAGATGCTTACTGTGGAGTTGCCTAATTAGCTCCAGAGTAAAGCATTGCTGTCTACATGAGTAGTGCTATTGAACCAGAGTAAACTAATTAACTCTGCCATAGGATAGTACTGTCCAATTTGACTATTATTCTATGGCAGATTTACCTACTCCACTGCACTGCATGTATAGATGATGCCTGGGGCACATTGGTGCTACAGTGCAGGGCTACCTACCAGCTAGTCTTGCACTACAGCACCCTCATGCCCTAGCGAGCCCCCCCCCCCCCCCCCCCCAGCAGGCTGAGCCAGGCAGGCAGGAGCAGCCCTGGGCTGGCAGGCTGGCCTCTCAGGTCCCCTGACAGCCAAAGCTGTGGCACCCAAGCTCAACATGCTGCAGTCCTGGGCACAAGTGCAAATGCTGTGCCCAGATGCAATAAACTCCAGTGCAAACTGTGCCAGAGTGTGTCAGATTAATTTAACATGTAAAGGCACTCACTGGGGAGCAATGAGTGGATGGCATTAAATAATGTCCTTTAATTTTCATTATTATTGAAATTCAACTATCCTATTTATAAGCATACATCTTTATAAACATTTGTGGATAATTACTGCAAAGAAGCTTTTCAGGAAGCTATGTACCAAGAGTTGCAAAAGCCAATAAAAATGATCAATTCAGCACTTAACAGTTTAAGACTTATTTTTAGCCTGTTACCCTTAGATGTGCTTTAAAAACGGTGTCTGTCTGTCATTCTGTGAATCTATCATGTGCTGGGGGGAGAACAGATAGGGAATAGAAGATATATAAACAAAGTTTCAAAGAGTTATTTCCCCTTAAATGATTATTTTGATGCCTAATACTGGGGGGGGAAATAACAAGTACAGTTTTGTTTTTGTTTTTTGGATTATGGTTACTTACTATATCAACCAAAAGGCCAAGATGTGAAAACACAATCTTCCTTTAACTGTAATGTTAAGCATTTTAAGTTTGTCTTCCACTGGCATAAATGAAAATCCCATCCCAATCCCAGAGTTGGTGGCTCCAAACCAGAGACAACAAGCATTCTGTAGCTCCCATTCTCACAGCATGGATAGAGAAGAGAATCAAGACCTCTATTTCTCGACAATGCGCATTTTTTTTTGTATGTTTTTTGGGAAAACACTCTAGAACTGTATTGTACAGCTCACTAGAGTTCAATTAAATACAGAAAAAAAGAAAAACATACGTCAGAAAAATAGAAAGCTTCAGCTGCCCTGGTTGTCCAATTTTTTTAAGTGAATATGTTTATATCTAGCTTAGAAATCAGAGGACCAATATTCACCTGAAGTACTGGAGACGGATATAACAATTTTCAAGTCTTTTTGCTGTGTTGGAATTTTGTGTGTTTTGTGTTTGTTTGTGTGGTGGTGGTTGTTGTTTTCTTTCAATATCGTCCTCTGCTCAGAAACTGATTCTTCCTGCTATTCAGTTCTGGTAACTACCACAGATGGCACTATTATGCAAAGTTCATGCTATTAAGTTAAGCTACAGCAGCAACCAATCAAGAATACTATGCAAATAAATATGTTCAGTACTTTTATCTTACTACATGTTGGCCATTCCATACAGCATACATGGAATTTCTTCACAAATGCCAAAGACTGTAAGTAAATTCACCCCAAATTTAGGGATGGAGTTACAGTGGGCAAGACCTTCAAACTAAGATCTTAAGACTAGGTAAAGATCCTCAAAAACCCTGAGGCATAATTGATTCAGTCTTTGCAGGTTAACCTAAGCTACAGAGATTGAACTGATAAGCAAGTGAACATACATTCACCTTTGATTCAGGAAATGCAGCCACATGCCAGCAGTGACTCAAGCCAGAAGCCGGGGAGCACTAGAGCAGACCTGCCAGCCACTGCTGAAGGGAAGATGGAAAGCCCTCCAAGACTGCCCCCCCCCCCCGCCTGCTTCCAGCTGGAGCAGAAGGGGCATGGCCAGGACCAGCCTATGCTCTGCCTGGATGGCAAGAAGGTAGTAGCATTGAATTCATAAAAGCTTGAACAAGAATAGTCCTTTCTCTGAAAAAACTATAAACTGAAGAACCATAAACACAGCATGGGGTGTGTGTTAGCTTACTCTGACTGCTGCCCCCGAGGTCTCTGGGATTTCCAGTCCAGAATTGGAGCAGCAGGAGTCTGCAGGGTTGCTCATCACTTCCTCTTACTGCTTCCAGATAACTCTAGGATTTGTAGTCCACAGTAGCAGCCAGCACTAAGTAAGCCAGAAGGGCAGCTCTGTACTCTGGGTCAGATGAGCTTCACCTGGCCCCAGGCCCCAGCCCTCAGCTGAGGCTTGACTGCGGGGGACAATGAGCCAGCCAGTGAGCCAGCCCTCACTGCTTTGTCTAGGGAGCAGAGAGATGGAGCCAGTCCTGCCTTCTGGAGTACACAGCACAGCCTGAAAAGCATGCTAGGATACTGCAGGACTCTGATTTAACTTAAATCAAGAAAAGGCCTGGGACAAAAGTTTCATAAACTGGTTTGACCTAAATCAGTTAAGTCCTGATGCTATATTCCAGGTGGATCTTAAAGCCAGTTTCATCCAATTTGAAATTGTCTTATGTGCACTGAATTTCTATTCTGTTACAGGTTTAAACTAGTTTCTGATCACTTAAACCAGTTTATGTGCAACTTCTGCCCCTAGCCTAAAGGTCTGAACTTCCTGCTACTCATTCAGGTTTCCTTTTCATGATGAACCGAATTCAAGAGGAGAGCTTCTCTAAACTAGTTACAAAAAATGAGCCCCACACATGCAAACCATTCTGAGCAAGAGGGTTTGAGGCTGCTGAAGTGTTCAGAATTAATTGATGCCATTTTGACCTATTCCAAATAAGGTGTTGGCCAAAACCACTGCAGCACTTCTATCCTTGAACTGCAAGGGTGAGGAGCACCATTGAGCCTTATGACAGCCTGTGCTGGCTAAGGGGTTCTGACTGCCATCTGCCCACTTCCTGCTGGAGGAGTGGAAATGATGAGTTTGAATGGACCAGCAGCCAGAGAATCTTTTGAAAAAGCAAGTGAACTTGCTAATTAGACAGATTTTCCCAGTCTGACTTTTGATTCAAATTCTCCTAGATCTCTTATAATCAGAACTCCAATATTAACGTGCATATGCAGACAACGAATATTTAACTATTCATGAACAAGTCTATATGAGCAATTCAGAAGAAGCCTTAAGGATGTGAATACCTTCTCACTTTGTGCACTGATGAAAATTAATAACTTTTTAAGCATTGCTTTAAATTATTTTCAGTATATGAGGAGACCCCAAAGATTCTGAAGAACAGAAATGTTTCCAAAACTTCCTTTAGTCCTCCTCTCCTCCCCCCATAAACTCTGCTTCAGTGTTGTGTGGCGTCAGGAGTCTGACTTGCAGCCTTTAAGTGCAGTAAGGTCAATGTTCTAGCTCACTAGTGTTTAGCTACCATCTCAGACACTTTAATGTATCTATTGAATTTCCTTTTTATTAACCTTAGCTAAACACACAGTAATAACACTATATCAAACAAAACATCCTGGTTCCATCATTCCTAGACTAAAAAAAGTTCCAATCAAATGAAACCATATATTTGCTTATTTTCTATGCATTAAAGCTATCTATCTAAAACAAAACAAAAACCCCCAGACAATCTAGTGTCATGACATTCAAACTGAGGCCAGGGCCATGCTAATGAAGTCTTCCCTGATGCAGGGAACCTTGAAGCATAAGCCTGGTAGTAACTCTCTGGAGGCAACTGCATGCAAAGGGACAGAAATCCCAGGGGGAAATCACCTTGCCCTGGGAAGGAATCACCCCTGAGATGGAACCAGGGTAAAATTATCCAGGCTGGGTCAGATTCAATTACCTCTCATCAAGAGGCTGAATCATTTAGTCTTTTTTTTTTTTTTTTCCCAGCTCAGGGTAGCTGGAGTTTGCTGGCTAAAATCCCAGCTGGATATCCCTGGCCTAATTCTCAGGACCCACCCCCATTAGCTGGTGAAAACTACCACCCTGTTTGTCAGGTAATTGCAGTGAAGATTTTGCACAAGTTAAAACATGCCTCATTCCAAAGCATTCAGATTTAGTAATCTGCAGACTCTGCTCCATGATACTGATTAATAAGACTGATGCTGATTTATGTTATAAAATAACCTATGGGCTGCTTTCCAAGTATACCCAAAATCTCCACTGTTTTAGGGAGGCTGAGAATGCAGGATTCAGTATGTAATTTATTTTATTAAATATGGTAACTGTCACAGCAAGACATATTGTGCCAGTCAGTATAATTTCTTTTTAAATCAGCTGTTTATGCTTTGATGACTATAATAAACCCTCCCAGTCTATGGGCACAAAGCAGACTTTCATTACATTACAATAAAATCATTGACTGATGCACATTTTCTATGTGTTTAGTTACTGTAAAGGTTTCATAGGCCTAAAGCTTATCTAATCTTTACTCCCCAGTGACTCTAGGAAAGACAGGCTGCACTACAGCATGGTTATCTGAATAAGCCTGTTATTGATCAGCAGAAATGATTTGTGCAGTTTATCTCTACTGAATTTGATTTTTTTACTGTTCCCTAGCCGCTGCATAATGAGGACCTCCAGGCTAATTCTGGTAGATTTTTATCTGCTGAAGTCACCACTATGTCCTATTTCCAAATATTTCTGGGTTAGATTGTGGTTTAAAGGCACATACACACTGGAAGGGTCAATAGCCCTGCTATCCCTCCCAAGAGACATCTGGCTGTCTCAGGCACGGGCCCGACTATTGACCACGCTCCTTTTGAGTGAGGCTTGTGGTTCTAGGCATGTGTAGTGGTTGCATCCCCTTGTAGCTAAGCTACAGAAGTCCTGCTATCCAGACGAGGAGGAAAGACTCTTTGCACCTTTTCTTCTTTATATGCACATATATCAGGCTGCTATGGCTTTGACGTCTGTTTAAACAGTAGCAGTAAAGTCCTGACTGACTACATAGTTCACTTTTAAATGCATAGCTAAAGCTAGAGACCCTCAAGTCCCTCACTAAAACTGTGAATAAACATTTGGTTTTGCAAAAAATATATTTAGGGATATCTTTTCGCTACATCTGGCCTTTCGCAAAGGTATCAACCAGTCATGTGCAACTATAACATGCAAGTAATGTTTGGTTAATGCAGAATATAATTTCATCCTTGGAACTGTCCAGTAACATAGGGAAAAGTACAAAGATAAGGCAAAATCCAGCCCCGCATATTATGAAGGTAAGAAGCTTTATATAATTTAGCTTTAAAGCATACCTTATCACCTTGTTCACAGATATTTTAGATGTAAGCAAGAGGGGTTAAGAAAAAGAGAATAACAAAAAGGTAGCAATTCTTATCTTGGTATAATTTAACTTTGTAAACTTGTGGCCAGCTGTTGAAGTGCTGCTGTTCTTATCCTACAGCCCTCAGCCAAAAAAAAAAAAAAAAGACATGACCCTTGTCACCCCTGGAATTAGAGCCTTATTTTTCTTTCTGTTGTCATTGTTGCTGATTACAGAACATCCCTGCAAATTCAGTACATGTTATGCATAGCTCCATTAAAAAAACACAGAAGAAAGAAAAGAGCTTTCTGTGATACTTGAAACCTTAACTGTGGCTTGTTCTGTCCCTGAGGTAATACACATTTCTACTCCACCCACTTCCTTTGTCAAAGAGTCAATGTTCCATTTTCTGTAAACTGTCCCAGTGATTTCAGAGTGAATTTCATAACATATTTCTAAAGTATGACATGCACTGCCAGCAAGATTTGGTAATATTTTTCTTCTTAAAATAAAGTAAAAACCCCTTGGCTACTATAACAAACACTCATTCTATTACTGCCTTCCAAATGCAGAAGGGTCCAGAAGACATACACGTGCACAAACACATCAGGCTTACAATCATGTGATATAAAAGGGCAGGACTTTGTCCCTGCTATGGGCCAGAATGCAAGCCCATTATGCAGAAAGTTGACTAAGGCCTATGTTATCACTGCTGAGTAACTGCTTCACTTATGGCATTTCTCTTCCATAAATGAGTGTTTTACAAAGTGGGTGAACTTAAAGGCCACAGTTTACAGGTAGGAAAGTGAAGCAACCTGCTGATCATCCAGTAGGCCAGTAACGATGAAACCAAAGCCTCCTGAATTTCAGTCCAGTGCCCTATATACTGACCCTTTTGCTTTCCCTATAAAGCATCCCTTTTACTTTCCCTATTAAATCTACATATTTACCAGGGTTTCTCCCCAGACAGTAAAAATGATATTCTCCTTTTCTTTTATCCTGATACCTCTATAATCAGGTACCCTAAATGCTGTTATTCATAGAACTGGAGTTGTAGCTCTATGTAGCTAGGGCTTGGGACACTTAAGTGTGAGCTGTCCTGCTTTTAGACGGACCTGAATTATCCTTTATGTAAATACTGGATGTATAACTGACCCCAGTGCTGGACAAAGCATCTTAACTTTTAACATCTGAAATAGAAGAGGAAAGGGTACTTACATGGGCAGATCCAGGATTTAATAAAGGAGGTATATGCCACACCACCCTTGGATCATTGTGCAGGAGAACCAGGCCGAGGTGTTTAATAAGGCCCCAAGGTCAGTGGGGGACACCGGGGAGTTGGACAGGGGGAAGAGGCACAAGGGTTGCAGGGGAGGGGAATCTGTCCACTGCTGCTGCCACTACCACCATCCTCGCTGACCTGGGTGTGGGAGAGCCCCAGAGCCGCTCCTGCCTCACTCAAGCTGGGGGCTGCAGGGAGTGACTGTGTGGGGTGCTGGATTTGGCTGGGGACAGGGGTGGAAGTGGAACACGGGTTCCTCCTTCTAGCACCTGCTTCCTGCCCCCAGCTGTCTCCCACTAGCCAAGGACACTTATCAGAAAGAGGAACCTGAGCACTGCTGCCACATGTCCCCAGCCAAGCCCAGCTTCCCAAGAGCTGGTTCCACACAGCCTGCAGCTGCTACAGAGGAGGAGCTGTTCTGGAGCTCCCCCGTACCCAGATCAGCCTGGGATAGGAGCAGCAAAAGAAGGGGGTACAACTGCATCATAGCAATCCCCCCCAGATCCATCCTGATTACCTAGCACTTTCTCTCTTCCCATGTGGAATTCTTTGCTACTCAGATATCTTTCTTTTCAGAGATAAGAAATAGCAGGGAAACTCTCAACTACTGAAACTGTTTCTAGAGACGCATAGGATAGGCACAAGAGATAATGGAAAAGTAAAAAAAAGAGGAGGAATGGAAATCATCTCAACAGTTTTAATGCTTGAATCAAGGACAGAATAGATCTCAAAATGACCCTTGATGCAGTTCTTACCAACCCATCACAGAAAGTCAGTTAGGTTCCTCATACAACTGAAATGCACAGAACATCTTCCATCAACCCAGTGATTACTGGAGCAGGGACACATGCCATTCTTCATCTTCTTACAAATGAATACACGGCCTACTTATTCTTGCTGTCACTGAATCACACAGGATTTCCTCATTCTGCAGAATTTCAGGTTGACCCTTCTTTTATCATGAAATATAAAAGATGATCAGACCCTGCTGATAATGGATTTTGCATTTCTTACATTATTATGTGACTGAGTGGCAGTAGCTAGAAATGCAACACCTGGTTACCCATAGTTAAGCTTCTGAATCTTTACGTAGGAACCTATACAAAGTCAATGGGAGTCCTGAGATACTCAATACCTTTGAATTAAAACCCCACCTCTATTGCTCGATCTAAATGTGGATTAAGGAAACTAGCTTCAGTTGTGCAAAAGTGAAAACATTAGCTAGTGTCCCTAAATTGCATAATTCTAGGTATAAGCTTATTCAACTCACATTTTGTGTGTAATTTAAATGCAAAGCACTCAACAGAATTGTGGAATTTACTGTACAAGACAGATTTTGAAACAAAATCTTAGAAGACTTTTAATCAGGATTAAAATAAAATCTTAGAAGTTTTAATCAGGACTATATGGAAATTCAGGCCCCAGTAAGCTAGTGTGAAAAGCAATGTCTCCTCTCTAACTGTAGAAGGAAAAGCAATGCATATTTAGCCAGGGAATACATCACTGATAGGACTGTTTTTGAAGAAGGATAGTGGAAGTGGGGAGGATGCAATAATGTTGCCAACTGATTACATGCTACTTTAACTTCTGAATCAAATAGCATAGGCCTCCACCTTCTTTCCTTGTACCTTTCATATGAACTTTCTACTTGCATCGCTCCACAAGACTTAACTGAAAATCATGCAAATAGTTCAGTGAAACACTACTGCTGGGTGTCAGTTTAACTCAAGATGGGAGACCAGAGCACAAGCCCTGATGCTCTGTAAAGGGGGGCCACAGGACTTGTGGTACAGGACCACCAGAATAAAGGCAAGAGGACTAAAGACTGGCTGCATGGATCAGAGCAGAGTCTGGAAAGAGTCCCTCTCATCCCCTGTGGAAGATGATGCTGCTGCAAAGGGAAGTGCTAGGTGTCACTACCAAAAGCCAGGTAAACCCTCCCCTGACCCTGCAGGTACTGCAAATTAAAGGCTTAAATCTTCACTCACCATGTAAAACAGGGGCAGTTGCAGAGATCAGGTTAACTTAACCATAGGCAGCAACACCTCCCCTTGTAGCAGTGTCCTTGTAGCAGCCCCTTGTAGCTGAAGCCCTTAAGCGCCCCTGCTCCATTCCAGCATACCAAGGCACAAACTATCAGGTATCAGTCTGCTGTTCAGTGCATAAACTCTGCTAGTTATGACCCTAACACACAAGGCATGTCTACATCTGCATTTAAGCATGCCTAAATTTAATGTGCATTAGCTTTAGCAGGTTTAGGCAGGCATCTCCATGTGCAGGTGTTAAAGTGAATTAACATTATGTGTGAACTGACTTTGGACTAAAGTTAGTTCCAAGTTAGTCAGCACATGCAGTGTTAATGCCCTTTAATGCATCTACACATGCCTTGATGCATTTTAACTATTTGCGCCTAAATGTGATACCTGTATTTGCATGTATCAAATTTAGGCGTGAATAGCCTACACTATCCATTTTTAATGCACATTAAAGGCACCCAGAGTAGACGTGAACTCTTAATTAACATTAACTTAGGCTAATGTGCATGAAAGGTCACATGTAGACATGCCCATTGTTTACTATTTAAATCTGGAGCAAGACAAATCCCGTTTTCTAAATAGCCCAAATTCCATTTTCTAATGCTGCTGAGAAAATCCTAAATGAAATCCAAATTCTCCCTGGACTCTTTGGCCCTAAAATCTACTCATGTGGTTAGATCTTGGAAAGAAATCATGTCTCTTTACAGCTTTTAGCTGCTTTTTTTTAAATATATTTATATTTTAATAGTCTGCAGTTCAAGCAGTAAAAGAGTTTTCTACCAAATAATGTAGAAAACTACAACCTTTCCTGAATGATTTGAGTCCAGTGAATCTAATCATGGTTTAAAATACAGGGGAGAGCACAAAATTATTTTCTTCTTAAATCTGTCAAGTAACTGCTGCATTGCAATGACCCAAGTTGTTTATGTCTTCAGATACCACAATCAGCTGAAATAGTAAGCACATCCATGCCTTGTACTATGAAAGCAGCTCATAACAGGCTGTTGCACTGGTGCTGAGGCTAAGATGAATAAAAGGAAGCCCAGAGGTCATGAATTTAAGGCTCCATGCCACCTCAAACTTTTTGGACTGCAAGGGTTTTGCCTTCTTCTGTAATAGTGGGCAAGGCCCTCTTTTCCAGGATCTCTTGGGCATATATCGATAACCTTTTACAGAAACAGGACATTGACTCCCATGATTTCCCTGCTTCATCTGTGACAAGTTAGGGTGTTTCTCTATGTTTGTCAGGGTTGGCAGTAATCTTACGTAGAGTTTAAATTATAGATTGAATAGGATGATTTGGATAGGGCTGATCCTGCCTCAGGCAGGGGGTTGGATTAGATGACTTCTAGAGGTCCTTTCCAGCCCTACTTCTCTATGATTCTATGAGGACTCTTTGGGAAAAGGCTAATAAATTAAAATGAATACACATTTTTAAATGAACCTGTGATTCCAGAGTTATATTTCACTAACCCCTTTATTTTAAGAGACATAATTGATAAATTAGGTCCTCTTCCTACCAGCAAGATCGGGTCTCCTGCAACCTCTGAGTGGCTCAGTCCAGGACAAGAAGTTGAATTCAGAGTTGTGGGCAGTTATCTTCAAAAAATGTCTGAAATCATAAAAAGAGAACAGCTATTTGATTTCTCAGATAAATCAGAAAGAGACTACTTTATTTCTCAGCACTCTAACCTCCTCATTTCCTAAAATACATGAGTTCTGTAAACCACCTTTAATTTACTGATGATTATATCTTTATTTCCTAGATTAAGCTATAGATTAAAACAACTGTCATTCTTTACTATGCACTGGTACCTATGTTCTCATCCTTTTGTGTACCCACAGATACTAAAGATATTGATGACTGCACTGTCAATTTCAGAGGGTCATATATGTTATGAAAGGCTGGGAATCTCTCAAAATCTACTTTTCATTTAAGGCTCCATGGCTGCAATCCTAGATTTGCTGCTCACCATTTAAAAACATATTTTCCTTCTATTTTCATGCAGATTGTTTTAATCTTTCAAAGGTTAGACCATTCTGGTACAGAAACACATACTTGTGCTCAAAGACCTTAATTATTGGAAATGTAAATTATCTGGGTTGTTTTCACTCAGCTCTCCAAGATAAATAGTACAAATTTTCCTCTAGTCCAATTTAAGTAGAAGATTTTACATCTAATAGGAAAAAAATATAAAGAAAATTCTCATCGGGGGTTCTTGCTTTGTTTTACAGCCCTAGCATACATAGATTTTCTGTGGTTTTCTTCCTTTCCCCTCAATTATTGTGCATATAATTCTGTCAGAACTTGTCAAATATCATCACATTTTTGGAAAATAGCAATACTTTGACTACTACACTGAAAGTTGGCAAAATATGCTGCAGGATGCTTCTTCCCAAACTATACAGCACACTCTAAGCCATCAACACCAGCTAATACATACAAGTTTTCATTTTTTTAAAATCTTATCAATATACAGTTCTAGACCAAGCAAGTTTGCTCTGTGCAGCCGCATCTCATCTCACTCAAACTGTAGGCACACAACATAATCACTGCAGAGTTATTTACTCTGTTTTTTCTCTGTAGTAAAGAGCAGACCTACAAGCACAATAAGTCTATGTTGTGTGTCTGCTCCACCTTTAACACAAAGGTAATTTATTCTGTAGTAAATGCATATCTATGGTAACTCTGTTTTCCTAGCTTCACTGTGAATTGATCCTCTTTGCTTTGTTTATACAGGAATATCACGCTATGACTTGCAGATTTTGTTTCTTTAAATACTCATTAAACAGCAATGTTCACAGAAGGAAGGATCCCCCCCACAGGCTTTGGTGCTGTAAAGTCATTGATGAGACTTCCACATCCAGTCAAGTGATTCTCAAAAAAATTCAACTTTGTTTTCTTCTTCCTAGGAATGTCTTGAAGAAATAAAAATGAAAGCATCATTGAGGAGTGCTAGTGGTGAACATCTGTCGGCCAATGTAGAGAGCATGTCATCTATCACAGACTGAAAATATTTTTTGAATGTTCAAAATTTAATTAACTTGTGGAAAAGCTAACTAAGAATGAACAGAAAAGTACATTTCAAAGAGAGAGAACCAAAATGTAAAAGTCTTTGTATCCACAACATAGGTGCAACATATTTCCCTTGTCTCTGTCATGAAGCAAAAGAACCACATTTAAAGGTGTGAGTATAATCCAATAATCTTTAATCCAGTACCCTTTCACTTAATCACTATTCTGCTCATCCAGTTATAAAGTTACCAAGTCTTCTACCTAGATATTAGTATCTAGTCTCTGTCCATTGTGTTTTACCCCAAAATGTTGCTGTTTTGCATTGAACATAAGAGATCAAGCTATTAAATTATTTGTTGTACTTCTGCAGCCTTCTGTCAATACATTTCAATATGAATTTGACATCATCTGGTAAAGTATCTAGCCCTATGAGACTTCCAAAGAAACTCACCTTCCTTGGTCCCCTACCCTCTTCCTCCTACATATTACCTCTAAATAGACTTATTTACAACCACAAATTAATTCTTTCATGATGACTTACAGATCAGTCTCTTCCCTCCATGCCTGTCTCCTTCTATTCAAACTTAAATATTTAACCCATCACTTTGATCACGGCACCCTCTTTATGCATCCTTGTTTCTTAATCTGGAAGCCCTTTTATTATATCAACGGTAAATTCATTTGTCTTTGTTTTCAAAGGTCTTCATGCCCAATCCCCAAACTGATTTCAGATTCAGTACAGAGAAAATAAGTCCCATTTCAGCTCATCCAATAATGCCAGGCTCTATCATCCAGCTTTTGCTTTTGCTTTCTCCTACACTGCTCTTCGTGCTTTGGAGGAGGTCCCCATAAATGGCTAAAAGTGTTTTCATAATTCTGTTTCATTTTTCTTTGGGATAACTTTGTGAAGTTATTGTTGAAGTTAAGCCACAGGTGTGATGAAACCACTACTTACCATACTGACTAATTTTGCCTCACTGTTTCCTTGTGCCCCCCTGTCTGTCTGTATCTACTGTGGCGGTCAGCAATCCTGAGTGACGGAGCTCGGATGAACAGGCGGGGGCTAGCGGGGCAGAGACGCTACTGACTCGTAGTGGTTACAACGGAGTTTTATTACTTACGCTTGTTGGGAGCGTAGGTTACAGATGCAAACTTTCGGTTGTTAAATTGATTGAACCCTAAGTTGAAGTAACACTAACTGACTGAACTAATAAACAAAACGAAGTAGATCAGAACTAAATGGAGTAATCGAAGTAGAACGGTGGACTGAACCGGAGAACGGAGCGGAGTAGAATGAAGCAGAATAGAATGAGTAGAACAGTAGAACGACAGCTACGGAAACAAGTCGACTAAATCATGAGATCGAAATCACAAGCATGCAGGGACAGGGTATGCCGGGCATAGCGGTGGCAGAGAGACAGAGTTCGCAGGTGGCCGGCCTGTGAACCAGCCCTAGGTCTCAGCGGGTCTCTGGTCTCAGAGAATCTCTGGGCTGGTCTCTGTCTGGGCGGAAACTGTTGGCTTAAATACTTTTTTAAACAGCCAATCACACTATACCTCTTGTGGAAAGTTCTAGTTGATTACATCATGGCTATTTGCTAGCACATAACTAGGCATGCGCACGCTGTCAAATTGAATCCCCTATTAATCACATACTGGCCAAGTGTGTGGTGCATATCTGAACATGCGCACTTACTTTCAGAGCTGTCTACCTGCATGTCGGTACTTGTCTCTCTTAGCTTGTCTCTTAACTTGGTGTCATTTAACCCAGTGTCAGCAGCACCTTTAACTTCAGCTCTGACATCTACCTGTTTCCTTTTCTTAAATTTAGATTGCCTGGGCCAGAAACCAAATTTGTTTAGAAAGGGTGTGTCTACACAAGATATTTACTGCACAGTAGACTAATTAACTGCACAGTAAACATTGCATGTTATCATAGAATCATAGAAGTCGGGTCGGAAGGGACCTTGTAGATCTTCAAGTCCGACCCCCCGCCTGGGCAGGAGAAACTGGGCTCAAATGATCCCAGCCAGGTAGGCATCAAGCCTCCTCTTAAAGACCCCCAGGGTAGGAGCCAGCACCACTTCCCTTGGAAGATGTTTCCAGATCCTAGCCACTCTAACTGTGAAGTAGTTCTTACAGATGTCTAATCTAAACCTACTCTCCAATAACTTGTGGCCGTTATTCCTTGTTATGCCAGGGGGCGCTAGGGGAAACAAGGTCTCTCCCAAACCCTTCTGGTCCCCCCTAGTGAGTTTATAGATGGTCTCCAGGTCCCCTCTCAGCCTTCTCTTGTGAAGGCTGAACAGGTTCAGGTCCTGCAGTCTCTCATTGTAGGGTCTGCCCT
Source organism: Crocodylus siamensis (assembly GCF_052110815.1). Taxonomy (NCBI): domain Eukaryota; kingdom Metazoa; phylum Chordata; order Crocodylia; family Crocodylidae; genus Crocodylus; species Crocodylus siamensis. The sequence continues at coordinate 222,146,195 of NC_143398.1, read as the reverse complement.
GTTGTCCCTGGATCATGTGGGTGGCCCTCCTCTGGACCCTCTCCATGTTGTCCACATCCCTCCTGAAGTGGGGTGCACAGAACAGGACACAGTACTCCAGCTGTGACCTGACCAGTGTTGCACAGAGGGGGAGGATCACCTCCTTGTCCCTGCTAAAGATGCACCAGTGGATGCATGACAAGGTCCGGTTAGCCCTTCCAACTGTGACCTCGCATTGTTGGCCCATGTTCATCTTGGAGTCAATAATGACTCCAAGATCCCTTTCTGCTTTAAAGTGCCTGAAGTGTCATGTGCATCAGCTTCCCCACACCGAGTAATGGTGACAGGGGCACTTTAACTAAAGTTCGTTCAATGAGCTTTAGTTAAAGTGCCCCCACCAGCATTTTTCAGAGCAGGATGCTGAAACACATGACACTTCGGGCACTTTAATCAGAGCAGCTCTCAGAGACACTCTAATTAAAGAGCCCTCCCGCTCCTGGAGCATGTCTATAAACACCCCTAGGCACTATAAAAATAAGTGCAATGCCAGTTTTACAGATAGAAACACTAATGCACGTCCACAGAAAACTTCCAGAATAGCCTGGGATAGACACACTACAGGCTGCTTAAAGACATAGAAAAAAGAAAAATAGCACTTTAAGCCTGGCATGCCTCTACACTGAGTATAGTACATGCCCAGAAGAGGCATTAGGTTAGTTCGACACAGCTCTGCAGCACCTGTATAGATCACATGCTTCAGCAGAACTTTTTTTATGCTTTATCTAATAACTGATTGAATCAAGATGGCCCAGATGCTCTTCATCCAAGGATACTGAGGGAATTGGTGGGGGTCATTGCAGGGCCCCTGGCATGGCTATATGAGCACTCATGGAGCTCTGATCAGGTGCTGGATGACTGAAAGAAGGCTGATGTGGTCCCCATTTACAAGAAAGGGAGAAAGGAGGACACAGGTAACTATAGGCCAGCCAGTCTTACCTCAGTCCTGGGGAAGACCTTTGAGAAAATATCAAGGAACACATCTTCGAGGGACCAGCAAGGGGGATCCAACATGGATTCATTAAGGGAAGATCCTGTCAGACTAACCTTATTTCCTTTTACGATCAGGTCACAAAGTCCTTGGACAAAGGTGTGGGGGTAGATGTCATCTTCCTGGACTCTAAGAAGGCTTTTTACACTGTCTCTCACCCCATTCTCATAAAAAAAACTAGGTGACTGAGGCATTGATGCCTACACAGTCAGATGGGTGGCTAATTGGCTGAACAGTCACACCCATAGTGGTGGTAGATGGGTCGTTTTTGACCTGGAGAGATGTGGGCAGTGGGGTTCCCCAGGACTCAGTCCTCAGCCCGTACTGTTCAACATCTTTATCAATGACTTGGACGAGGGGGGGGAAAGCACATTGTCCAAGTTCACTGATGACACCAAGATGTGGGGTGATTTGGGCACACTGGAGGGGAGGGACAGACTCCAGATAGATCTAGACAGGTTACAGAAGTGGGCAGATGAGAATAGGATGAAATTCAACCCAGACAAGTGCAGGGTGCTGCATCTTGGGAGAAGGAACCTGCAACACATCTATAGGTTGGGGAACTCCCTTCTTATCAGCACAGAAGTGGAAAGAGATCTTGGAGTCATTGTTGACTCCAGGCTGAACATGAGCTGCCAATGCAAGGAAGCTGTCAATAAGATTAACCATACCTTGTCATGCATACAACAGGTGCATCACAAGCAGGTCCAAGGAGGTGATCCTCCCCCTCTATGCAGCATTGGTGAGGCCACAGTTGGAGTACTACGTCCAGTTTTGGGTGCCGCATGTCAAGAGAGAGGTGGCTAGCATTGAGAGAGTCCAGAGGAGGGCCACTCGCATGATCAGGGGGCTGCAGGGCAGGCCATAAGAGAAGAGACTAGAGTGCCTGAACCTGTTCAGCCTCCACAAGAGAAGGCTGAGGGGGGATCTGGTGGCCATCTACAAACTCACCAGGGGTGATCAGCAGGGAATAGGAGATGTTCTGTTCCCTCCTGAGAGGTGCGGAAGGGCCCATTTGTCGCCAGGACCCTTCAGCACGAGAAGTCTACTGCCTGCCTGGAGCTAAGATTCGGGATGTGACGGAGGTAATCCAGGCCAGGATCAAGCCCACCGATTACTACCCCATGGTCCTTGTCCATGTGGGTACTAATGATGCGGCCAGGAGAACCCCTGATCACCTGATGGCGGACTACCAGGCTCTGGGCAGCGTGCTGAGGGAATTCGGTGCACAGGTGGTAATCTCTTCCATCCTACCAGTGAACGGACGCGTCAGACGGCATGAGAACTGCATCCGAGAGACCAACTGGCGGCTTCGGCAGTGGTGTCTCGAGGCAGGCTTCGGCTTCCTGGACAATGACCCACACATTACAACGAGGGACATGCTCAGCTGGGATGGGCTTCACCTGTCCCCCAAAGGTAAGCGTGTGTTTTCTTACAGGTTGGCGGATCTCCTCCGGTGGGCTTTAAACTAGGCTCATCGGGGGGAGGGGAAGATGAGGGCGGGGGAAGCTGTGGACCACCAAACCAGGTGGCACCAACAAGGACAGCCCAGCCTGAAGAAAGAGAGCTTTGGGAACATGAAAGACAGGGGGTGGACAGCAATACGGCACAGGTAAGGAACGAGAAGGTAAGAGACAAAGAGCTCTTTGGGACTTGGAGGGGGGGGCAGCAAAGGCACCAGTCGCAGGGCTCAAGTGCCTATATACTAATGCTAGGAGCATGGGGAACAAGCAGGATGAACTAGCGCTCCTGGTTGCACTAAATGCCTATGACTTAGTGGGGCTGACGGAAACCTGGTGGGATTCATCCCATGACTGGGCGGTACATATTGAGGGCTATAAATTGTACAGAAAGGACAGGGTGGGGAAAAAGGGGGGAGGGGTTGCGCTCTATGTTAAGGAGCAATATACATCAACCCTCATCAAGACAGAATCAAAGGATGAGGAAGTAGAAGGACTGTGGGTTAGGCTAAATGGGGGGCAAGGAGAAAAGGATTTGGTGGTAGGGGTCTGCTACAGACCCCCACATCAAGGGGAAGAAATAGATTTGGGGCTCCTGAGGCAACTCTCAGAGACCATAAAAGCTAAAGAGGCGGTGGTCATGGGGGACCTAAACTACCCGGACATCTGTTGGGAGACACAGACAGCAAAGTCCCACCGCTCACGCAGGTTTCTAACCTGTGTACAGGACCTCCACCTGACGCAGGAGGTACATGGTCCCACTAGGGGGAATGCCTTACTGGATCTGGTATTGGCAACGGGGGATGACATAGTAGGGGACCTACAGATCGGTAGCCATCTGGGGGACAGTGATCACCTAAAAATACAATTCAACATAAGGCATCGAGTGGGTAAGGTAACTAGTAGGGTGAACGTGCTGGACTTTAGGAAAGCTGATTTCAGTGAACTCAGGCGATTAGTGAAGGACGCACTACAGAGTAGTAGTTTTGAAATGATGGGAGCCCAAGAAGGGTGGCTGTGCCTTAAGGAAACTATCCTTCGAGCACAAAGCGAGACGATCCCCGTGAGAGGTAAAAGAGGGAAAGGGGCCAGGAGGCTTCCCTGGCTGACCAGAGAAATCCAGGGCAGACTAAGGGCCAAAAGGGGAGCACATAAAAAGTGGAAACAGGGAGAGATCACCAAAGAGGAATATACCTCTTCTGCTCGTGCTTGTAGGGAGGCAGTTAGACAGGCCAAAGCTACCATGGAGCTGAGGATGGCAACCCAAGTAAAAGACAATAAGAAATTGTTTTTTAGATATATAGGGAGTAAAAGGAAGGCCCAGGGAGGACTAGGACCTCTGCTAAATGGGCAGAAACAATTGGTGACGGACAGAGGGGACAAGGCTGAACTCCTCAACGAGTTCTTCTCCTCAGTGTTCCTAAGCGAGAGGCATGACAAGTCTCTCACTGGGAGTGTAGGGAGGCAGCAGCAAGGCACCAGACTTCCATGCGTGGACCCTGAGGTGGTGCAGGGTCACTTGGAAGAACTGGATGCCTTTAAGTCGGCAGGCCCGGATGAGCTCCATCCGAGGGTACTGAAGGCACTGGCCGACATCACTGCAGAGCCACTGGCGGGAATATTTGAACGCTCGTGGCGCACGGGTCAAGTCCCGGAGGACTGGAAAAGGGCCAATGTGGTTCCCATTTTCAAGAAGGGGAGGAAGGAGGACCCGGGCAACTATAGGCCAGTTAGTCTCACCTCCATCCTTGGCAAAGTCTTTGAAAAAATTATCAAGGCTCACATTTGTGAGAGCCCGGCAGGGCAAGTTATGCTGAGGGGAAACCAGCATGGGTTCGTGGCAGGCAGATCGTGCCTGACCAATCTAGTCTCTTTTTATGACCAGGTTACAAAACGCCTCGACGCAGGAGGAGGGGTGGATGTCGTATACTTGGACTTCAGGAAGGCCTTTGATACAGTATCCCACCCCATACTGGTGAACAAGTTAAGGGGCTGTGACTTGGATGACTGCACAGTCCGGTGGGTGGAGAATTGGCTGGAGGGTCGCACCCAGAGAGTCGTGGTGGATGGGTCGGTTTCGACCTGGAAGGGTGTGGGCAGTGGGGTCCCGCAGGGCTCGGTCCTTGGACCAATACTCTTTAATGTCTTCATCAGCGACTTGGATGAGGGAGTGAAATGTACTCTGTCCAAGTTTGCAGATGACACTAAGCTATGGGGCGAAGTGGACACGCCGGAGGGCAGGGAGCAGCTGCAAGCAGACCTGGACAGGTTAGACAAGTGGGCAGAAAACAACAGAATGCAGTTCAACAAGGAGAAATGCAAAGTGCTGCATCTAGGGAGGAAAAATGTCCAGCACACCTACAGCCTAGGAAATGACCTGCTGGGTGGCACGGAAGTGGAAAGGGATCTTGGAGTCCTAGTGGACTCCAAGATGAACATGAGTCGGCAGTGTGACGAAACCATCAGAAAAGCCAATGGCACTTTATCGTGCATCAGCAGATGCATGACAAATAGGTCCAAGGAGGTGATACTTCCCCTCTATCGGGCACTGGTCAGACCGCAGCTGGAGTACTGCGTGCAATTCTGGGTGCCGCACTTCACGAAGGATGCGGATAATCTGGAGAGGGTCCAGAGAAGGGCCACTCGTATGGTTAAGGGCCTGCAGGCCAAGCCCTACGAGGAGAGACTAGAGAAACTGGACCCTTTCAGCCTCCGCAAGAGAAGGTTGAGAGGCGACCTGGTGGCTGCCTATAAGTTCATCAGGGGGGCACAGAAGGGAATTGGTGAGTATTTATTCACCAAGGCCCCCCTGGGGGTTACAAGAAATAATGGCCACAAGCTAGAAGAGAGCAGATTTCAATTGGATATTAGGAGGAACTTCTTCAAATTTCGAGTGGCCAAGGTCTGGAACGGGCTCCCAAGGGAGGTGGTGCTCTCCCCTACCCTGGGGGTCTTCAAGCGAAGGCTAGATGTGTATCTAACTGGGGTAATGTAGGCCCAGCACTCTTTCCTGCTTATGCAGGGGGTCGGACTCGATGATCTATTGAGGTCCCTTCCGACCCTAGCATCTATGAATCTATGAATGAATCTAGGCACCATCCAGGGTAACTAGGAATAACAGCCACAAATTGATAGAGAGCAGGTTCAGGCTAGACATCAGGAGGTGTTACTTTATAGTCAGGGTGGCTAGGACCTGGAACCAACTTCCAAGGGAAGTGGTGCTTGCTCCTACCTTGGGGGTCTTTAAGAGGAGTCTGCATAGGCACCATATGAACCCAGCATCCATTCCTGCCCAAGGCGGGGGGTCAGCCTTGATGATCTGTTTAGGTCCCTTCCGACCCTAGCTACTGTGATACTATGATACTATTGTTTCACAGCTAAATTTAAATAGAGATACCCATGATCTTCTTCTAATGTTACAGGTATACTTATTTTCTCCCACCAAAGAGAAACAGATTAATAATATTGTAGCATGTTACACTAGACTGCATTCAAAATATAATGACTGTATTGTCACAACTTGGGTATATCTCCCTAGACTTCAGTGGAATTACACAGAAAATGATGCAAAGTGAGAAATGACTCATGGCCATGAAATGCAACACAGGATATACACAAGAAATATTTTAAATGATATGTTTCTGTATTTCTTTTAACATTATCTTTTGGAAAAGTGTCAGAGCTTTTACACTGTAATTCAAAATACTCTATTTGACCCTTAGATATTTCCTTTGATAAGTAACCAGGAATATCTCTTTTCAGTTGTTAACCCTGTAAAAGTAACAATACAGTGAACTTCCACTTATGAAAGTCATCACTAGCAGCAAGCTGCTATATTTACTGATTTTACAATGTATATACATATGTTGCAAGACAGATGGACCTTTTCCCCCCAGCTTTCAGCAAAGGGTGGCTTATTAGGGGAGAGATTAAGAAGATCCTAAAAACCTTTAAACAAGGTTTTTCAAATAAGACAAATCAGCTAACATAAAGATTTGATTTATATTACACACAAGGAAGTGTGCTGGGGGGGAGGGAGCTGTGCAAGCTACACTTAAAAGAGAGTTTAATAATGCTTTGATGACAATACAAAATAAAAAAGGATGCTGATGGTAGGTTCTCTCATCAACTGCAGCCATTTGAGTTTTCACCCAAGCAACACAATTTGTCTTATCTGTATTCAGAACAAAAATAAAACTTGTGCATCTGAAGCCACAACCACAAAACTCAAACAACAGTGAGATGATTTTTAGAGGAACTCTGAACCTATACAGAAAGAAAATGTCTCAGATGCCTATATATGGGGAAAAAATAAATGTGTATCAGCATCTAGAGACATAACTAAGAATAATTTTTTCACTCTTTTCTTTCATAAAAAGAAAGGGCTACTTTACAGTTTGTAGAACAACTTAGAGTACCTCTGTAATCAACACTCCTTTCCACAATAACTAAAGGCAAGCTGGGGTTTAGGGAGACCCCAGTTGGCTTCATAGAGCTGCCCGGGGCATGTTCAGTCCATTCGTAAACAAGGGAGGTAAGCACAACTGCAGTTTTCTGTCTTTATGTCTACTGGTTTTGGTAAAGGACTATCTTTTAAATCGACATGTATTCTGCTCCCTTATTTCTAAGGACATAGATACTGCAACTGCACCTGCAATGGCAATGATTTCCCCCGCTCCTCTTCCACTGCCCCAAGTTGTTGCAGAAGATCCTCAGAGCCTTGTTACACATTTCTATTATCTCAACTCTTTGGCTCTCAGCTTATGTTGTTCTGACATCTTTAACTAAGGAAGGCTGGACATGACCTGCTGTAAGCTCCATTACCTAAATACTATAGCTTTACTATAGCTTAAGTCACAGTGGAGCTACACAGGTGGTGTTTCTCTTTCCAAGTAATGAGTATGGCATATATGCTGCACTCTTTTAGTCTGGGTATTTTAGTGGTTTTTCCATCAACAGAGACACAGGGGCTTTAAAATAATGCTATTTCAGTTCCCAGGTACCCCAATGATTTGGCTGTGTAATCAGACCCCTATATAAATAAAGAGACCCTGCTTCAAAGAGATTACAAGTTTCAAAAGCAGAACAGAAAAATTATAGGTAAAAATGCATACTACATATAGGGACAGTGATGAGGAAAGTAATGTGCGTATGGCTTATTTGCTCCATATATTAACATTATTAGTTTTATTTTTATGTGAACTGGGGTTAGACAAGATGGCATGAACCTATGAGCTAAGAGGTGTAAGAGAATAAAAGAAAGGAAAGAGAAAGGGAAAAGTGGAAAAGCCCAGACAATGGTACATTAAATCCTTTTGCAACCTTATTGAAAAGCTAAGTGATCAGCACAAACTAGCATCCTCACATGTTATGGATGAACACATACTCTAATGCTACTTAAAAGATTTAACTTCCGATATTCTCCTAATTAGATTAAGTGGACAAGGAATTGAAAACATGGGATGTTTACAATTAATAGCACCTTAATGGCAATGATGGAACACACAAAAAGAAATTTCCCCTACAGGTGACCATTCAAATATGTTTAACTATTTCTTTGCATATTAGCCCCAGTGTAGAAAAGTGTAAGCATGAATAAAAATGAATAAATCCCACAAATTTCCTTACACAACAAGTATAATAGCAAATGAGAGGTTATTCAAAGATGCCATAGAGTTAAGTTACAGTGAATGTTTATAACTGAAGGGAATGTAAGAACCAATAAATGGGAGGGTGGGTAGAGATAAACAAAAGCTACATTACACATCAGGGTAATATAGTTTACTTTGCCTTCAAATCGGAATTAACTTTATATGCAAGTCGATTAATTTTAAAATGTATCCATTGCTACAATTATCTTGTTATTAACTCACCTTTAACACCAATGTGTTCTCTACTATCCACTTTTGATTACCCGCTCCTTATACTTACCTGGTCCTCAAACCTTTGTCGTCAACATCTGCCCATTATCCTGAGACTACTGTTCTGAAATGGAAAGACAGGGAAGAGAATACATTACATAAGGTGGGAGATTAAAGATTAAGGACTAAGCAGGCACACAACACAAATAACTTTACAACACACACATAATAGCAGATGTAACCTTCGCCTTCACTCAGCATAGTCTTTTGTCACTGAGTTTTGAATTATTTAAAGCCTATCTTGAAAAAAAAGTGTACTCATAGTCAGAGTCCCATTGGCCAGATACAAGCGTTCAGGCACATGAGATTTGCAGCACCACAAACCTTGCTGCAGTGCCCCACCTGCACGCCCAGTACATTAAAACATTCCCCACACTGCAATTTTGCAGGATGGGGGCAAAATTTGCTACCACGAAATCCTGGTAGCAAAACAAACAAAACAAAGAAGTAGCATGGCACACACCACAGGAGTGTGCACCAGCAGACAAGGAGGCTCAGTCCTTCCAGGAGATGCTGTGGCTGCTAGCCAGAGCATCTCCCTTCCACTAGTTCCAACCCAGCTCCTCCAACATACCAGGAGATGGGAGGACCAAGGAAACAGCAGATTCCCTGAAACAGGGCATTTTGCCCCACACCAAAGTGCACATGCAGGGACATACACAGTAGCAAAAAGTAGCAGCTCATGTCTGTGCTGCTACTTTTTCTGCTGCTACAAGGGCATTCCCCTGCATGTGGGGATGTGCCCATTAAGTCTATATTAGTAAAATGAAACAAAGGTTTAGACCCTTAAGTTGTAAGCTCTTTCAGATAACAACCTGCCTTTTTTGTTGTAAGTGGCACACAGAGCTATCTATAATTCTACCTGATCTACACATCAAAGAGCTACTCACTCAGCACAGCTCACAAAGGCACTCTCATGGACCCAGAGGGACAGCCTTCCATCTTCAGCTCCCTCTGTGCAAAAATGAAGTTTATTTCCTACCTATAGGGACTTTTTACCATCTTGTACCATCTATACTTTTCCCAGAGCTTGCGAAAGGGACTTTGATCCTGAAAGCTTGCAGAACAGGACAATTTTCTTGCAATTTTTAAGTTGATCTAATAAAAGGTATCATTTTGGAATCAAGAGTTCTAGTTTTTTGTATGCCTTCCTGTCTCAGACCAACACAGCTACCAAGTACACCCCTGTAACAATGATTTGAACACTTTTATTCCCTAATTGGTTTTAATAGCGATCACAGATATGACCATACCACTAAACAATGGTGTAGATGACTAGATTTTGAAAATTCAAGAAAATGTGTTTCCATTTTGGGAAATGGTTGGAATTTTACATATACTAAATATACTATTACCCTGCCTGCAATGATAAAATAATAATTTCTGAGCTTACTATTGCAAAACCCCAATTCATATCCATCTATAGCAGGGGCAGGCAAAATATGGCCCAGAGGCTGGATTTGGCCTGCCAAGTACTTTCACCTGGCCCACAGGGCCTACCAATAAATTGTGCCCCAGCCCGCCCTTCCGCTCATCAGGGTGGAAGCAGTGCCCACATTTACACACACCCCCACACATACCCTACTGCATCTTGCTCACATCCTCGTAGGCAGAAGGACCCAGCCCAGCCAGCATGCAGCTTTCAGGTAGGGCTGCTGCTGATGCCGCTGCAGCCCCCAAGGATCTGCTGGTCTCCTTGTTAGAATTGCACAACTTACATCTTGCTCTTGATAAGAACGAAATACTGTCCAAGGCTTCTCTCCCCCAGTCCCTCCTTAGTCTTTCTCATGCTGATTACAGAAACTGCATAGCCTTGGGGAATGAACCTTTGATGAACTCTTGTGGTTTTGAGCATGCTTAATGAGCTGTTGCATATTTACCTCTCCGCCCCGTATACTCAAATAGCTAATTATATTATACATGCAGTGTATGTGATGATGTAGTTACATGTATGTTTGTATGAAACGGAAATAGGCTGCAGGAACTCCTGTGTCTGCACACGTGCCCAGGAGAGAGAAGATAAATGCCACTTGCAAACACAATTAGTTCATTAGAGGTGATCTGAGCACCAAGCTTGCTCCACTCTAACCTTTGTTTGCAAACAAATACATCCTTTTGTGCCAACTGATGTCTGTGTGTCTGTGATCTCAGCGCACGTCCAGGGAAACGAACCGCAATCTGTGCAACATCCTGCTGGTTCCGGGCAGCAGGTAGAGAGGCAGCAGGGGTGGAGCTGCAGCTAGGCAGGAGTGTAGAGTGTGGGGCTGGTGGCAGTGTGGAGCCTGTGCCCAGGGAGCAGTGGTAGCATGGAGCTCAGGTGGGCAGCATGGGGGTGTGTGGGGACCCCATGAAACGAAGCCCCAACAGGCAGTGGCAGCAGCAGGTGCTTAAGACACTTATGCCTGGCACAGGTGCCCGTTGGAGCATGGCTCTGGCCAGCACTGCACATCGCAGCAAAGGACACAGACACCCCCAGGAAGTCTGTATTGTTGGCACTCCCTGCTGTGCATGCACAGCCCCCACGATCATACAGCATGGGAGGGAAGCCCCACTGCTGGAGCCAGCTGCCTTCCCTGCCAGGGCTGCACTGCATGGAAGAGAAGCCCCAGGCACCTTCCCCTGGGAGGTGGGAAAGGCAGCCAGCTGCAGTGCCTGGGGCTTCCCTCCCATGCCCAGCAAGTGCAGGGAGCTTTGGTGATACAGATAGCCCTGCGGAGGCTGTGCCCCTTGCTGTGATGTGCAGCACTGGTTGCATCTGCACCCTACCGGGCACCTGCACCAGGCATGAGCACCTTGAATGCCTCTGCCTGCTGCAGCTGCACCTTGCTGGGGGGGGGGCAGTCCCAACACTTTCCCCCACCCTCCCTCACACTCCACAAACCCCAGACACTCACACCCTCCCCCCACAACCCCCCCACATATACATAAACCCCCAACATACCACACACAGACACATCCCATCAAACTAGTTGGGCTCTGGGAGTGGCATGAGATGCATGGGTGTAAACCTGTCACACTCCTGCACCCCAAAGCCACCCAGTGACCTCCAGCAGCTTCAGAGCATCCTGACTGACCCCTGGCACAGCCAGAGGTAAGTGAGGCCCACGGTGGGAAGGGGCTAGGAAAGAGCAGCTGCAGGGAGGCAGCTGAGGGGAGCCGAGGAGGGTCTTGCCCCACTCCAGCTCCTACTTGGCCCAGCCCCCCAGGGAGAGCCCCTTTGCCCCACCCCAGCCTCCTTTTGAAGACCCCCAGAGTAGGAGCAAGCACCACTTCCCTTGGAAGTTGGTTCCAGATCCTAGCCACCCTGACTGTGAAGTAGCGCCTTCTAATATCTAGCCTGAATCTACTCTCTGTCAACTTAAGGCCATTATTCCTTGTTACTCCCAGTAGGGCTCAGGGGAACAGGGACTCTCCCATTGCCTGCTGGTCTCCCTTGACCAGTTTACAGATGGCCACCAGATCCCCTCTCAGCCTTCCCTTATGAAAGCTGAACACTTTCAGGTCTCGTAGCCTCTCCTCATAGGGCCTGCCCTGCTGCCCCCGATCATGCAAGTGGCCCTCCTCTGGACCCTCTCCATGTTGTCCATATCCTTCCTGAAGTGTGGCACCCAGAACTGGATGCAACACTCCAACTGCGGCCTGACCAATGTCAAATAGAGGAGGAGGATCACCTCCTTAGACCTGCTCGTGATGCATCCGTGGATGAGGTGCAGTTAGCCTTCCTGACTGCATCCCCACACTGCCAGCCCATGTTCATCTTGGAGTCTATAATGACTCCAAGATCCTTTTCTGCCTCTGTGCTGATGAGAAGGTAGTTCAGCAGCCTGTAGGTATGCTGCTGGTTCTTTTTCCCTAGATGCAGTACACTGCACTTGTCAGTATTCAATCCCATCTTATTCTCATCCACCCACCCCTGTAACCTGTCCAGATCCGATTGCAGCCTGTCTCTCCCTTCTAGCATACCATTTCTCCCTACATCTTAGTGTCATCTGCAGATTTGAACAAGGTGCTTTTCACCCCCTCATCCAAGTCTCTGATGAAGATGCTGAACAGTGCGGGCCTGAGGACTGATCCCTGGGTAACACCACTGCCCACATCCCTCCAGGTCAAAAATGACCCATCCACCACCACGCTCTGGGTGCAGTCCTCCAGCCAATTGGTGACCCATCTGACTGTGTGGGCATCGACACCACAATCTCCTAATTTTTTAACAAGAATGGGGTGAGAGACAGTGTCAAAGACCTTCCTAAAGTCCAGAAAGACTACATCCACTGTGACACCTGCACCCAAGGTTTTTGTGACCTGGTCATAGAAGGCCACCATGTTGATCTTACAGGACCTGCCTCTAATGAACCCATGTTGGTTGCCCCTATGTATACACTCCTCTGCTTACCCCTTGCAGATGTGCACCTGGATAATTTTCTCAAAGAGATTCCCCAGGACTGAGGTAAGATTAACAGGCCTATAATTTCCTGGGTCTTCCTTCCTCCCTTTTTTGAAAATGGGGACCATATTGGCCCTTTTTCAGTCCTCTGGCACCTTGCCAGAGCACCACAAGCACTCATAAAGCTGTGCCAGGGCCCGCAATGACCTCTGCTAATTCCCTCAGCACTCTGGGGTGGAGATCATCAGGACCTGCTTATTTGAACACATCCAGTCCCACCAGAAGGACCTGCTGATTTCAATGTGTCCAGTCTCACCAGAAGGTGAGGGAACACCTTAAGAAACTGGACATTCACAAGTCCGCAGGCCCAGATGGAATGCACCCAAAGGTCTTGAAAGAGCTGGCAACCATCATTGCATCTCCCTTGGCAGGGATATTTGAAAAATTGTGGCACTCAGGGGATTGCCTGGATGACTGGAAAAGAGCCAACCTGGTCCTTATCTACAAGAAAGGGAGGACGGATGACCCAGAGGGCCATAGACCAATCAGTCTGACATCTGTCCCTGGAAAAATCCTGGAGATAATTTTCAAGAGTTCCATCAATGCAAGACTAACTAATGGCAAGCTTCTGAATGCCAGCCAACATGGCTTTGTGACTGACAGGTGTTGCCTTGCCAATCTAATCTCTTTCTACGACCAGGTAACATGTGCCCTGGACAAGGGAGATGATGTGGATGTCATATATCTGAACTTTAGGAAGGCCTTTGACCTAGTTTCCCATAATGTCCTCATGGTTAAGCTGGGAAACTGTGGCCTTGATCATCATACAGTCCAATGGCTAGGCAACTGGTTATGGAGTCAGACCTAAAGAGTACTAGTTGAAGGGAACAAATCAGCGTGGTGCAGGGTTACCAGAGGAGTCCCTCAGGGCTTGGTACTTCATCCAGTACTCTTTATCATTTTCATCAATGATCTAGATTCGGGATTCAGATGTGAACTGGCAAAGTTTGTGGATGATACAAAATTAGGAGGGAGGGTGGTCACGCCTCAGGACTGGCTAGGGATTCAGGCTGACTTGGACACACTGTCAAGGTGGGTCAACCAAAACCAGATGGCCTTCAATGCAGAGAAGTGCAAGGTGCTGCACCTCAGTAGGAAGCATACTTACAAGGCTCAGCAGTGCTATGCTCGCTAGCACCATGACTGAAAGGGATTTGGGGGTCTTGATTGACCACAAGATGAATATGAGCCACCAATGTGATGCCATGGCAGGAAAAGCTAACCAAACTCTGGCATGCATCCACTGATGCATGTCAAGCAAAACCAGGGAAGTCATCCTCCCACTTTATTTGGCCCTGGTGAGACCTCAGCTGGAGTACTGCATCCAGTATTGGGCTCCCCACTTCAGGAAGGATGTGAAAAAGCTTGAAAGAGTCCAGAGGACAGCTACTCATATGATCCAAGGCCTGGAGGGAAGGCCATATGAGGAGAGGCTGAGGGACTTGGGACTCTTCAGTCTGGAGAAGAGAAGGCTCAGGGGGGACCTGGTGGCAGCCTACAACTTCATAAGAGGGGTACATCAGAACCTGGGAGAATACCAATTCACCAGATCTCCCCAAGGGATAACAAGGTCTAACAGCTACAAACTCCAGGAAGGCTGATTTAGACTAGACATAAGAAAAAAATTCTTTGCAGCGCGTGTATCCAGGATCCGGAACAAACTCCCCCCAGAGGTGTTGCAAGCACCTACTCTGGACTCCTTCAAAAAACAGCTGGATTTATTTCTTGCTGGGCTCACTTGATCCCAGATGACTTCCCACCTATGGTGGGGCAGCTGGACTTGATGATCTCATGAGGTCCCTTCTAGCCCCTAATGTCCATGAAATCTGTGAACCTCCCCCCCACCACACACACACCGACACCCTACCATACACAAGCACCCACACCCTTTCAACACCTCCCATATTTTAACAGATCCCCAGACTCTCTGTTACTTACAGAGGGAAGCAGCCCAACCAGGGAGCTCTGCAGATAGGCAGGGTGCCACAGCTGCAGATTGGTAATTAGCCGGCATCTGCAGTTGGTCAGATGACCAGATGCAGGAAGCACCAGAGGAGTACATAAGCCCAGGGCTAGGGCTAGCAGGGGTAGTGTCTCCCAGGGAATCCTGGGATGCCGGGTTAGTAGAGGCTTATACTCTTAAAGGGGCAGAAGGCTGCTTCATGTCATTATTTATGTTATAGCCCAGGGGCTTGTATTTATATTGGGAATACTGGTGGTTTGCAGATGAAGCTATAGGTAAGGTGGAGGACTCACTAGTGTCTGGGGGGAGGGAGGGGGCACTTGACTTGTGTAGTAAGTCACAGTAGGGCCAGGGGGCCAGCACCTGAGGGGGGTGCAGTCAAAGCAGGACCTGGTGCCTGAGAGGGGCACAGCCCAAGGGACAAGTGAAGCTAGCGCCTCAAAACCAGGTCCAACCCAGTGGGGCTAGGCTAGTAGGCCTAGCTAGATTAAAGGGGAGGAGGCTGAAGCCCCACAGAGGGACACTGTATTGGTAACGCCTGTGAGGCATGGGGTGCAATAAAGGGTGGCTTTGGGTGCCCAATGGGCTAATGAGCCATGCAATTAGCCCATTAAGGCTTTGGGTGCCCAACTGGACACAGTAGAGTAGGGGCCTGGAGGCCAGTACGACTGAGTAGAGCATCGGTCTGTGGGCAGCTGCCCGTTATATCTATTTATATTCCATCAAGGTGTGGCACACAAACCAGGGGAAGCACCCTAGAGGCAGAGAAGGACAGTCACAGAGCCACCAAAAGGTGTCACAGCCACCCTTAGGACTCATGGCCTCCTGAACCCTCAAAAGATAAGCTCACAAAAACTAAGCTCTGAACTTCCTTATCCAAGAGTATAATTGTGTGCTTTTTAAAAGAAAATAAGTCATTTAACTTTTTTACCTGACTTTTCAACTACGGCATTTTTAGTCTCCTCTATACTGATTATATGGAAATGAAACATAACTAACGTCAGAGAATGAGCTATTTGATTCCTACATCTGTAGTGGAGGCATCACATCTCTGATACATGTCAAATTCAAGGATATTTTCTGCAATTAAAACCATTATGTTTAAAGACAGAATTCTAAAATGTAAATTTTAAATGTAAAAAAAAAAAAGAGAATATTCTTTTCATCTCAGAATTTTTTTCCAGCATAAACTGACTGCATTACTAGTTGACTTTAGCCAAGAATTTGGCTATCTGTACAAAACAGTACCTATCATTTATTACAAAACATTGGGTGCTAACTGCAAAACGTTGAAGGTAAAGGTTTCTGTATATTAATCTTTCTTATTAACCATTAACATATGTATACATAAGGTTGCATTTGCCAGTTCATACATTTCTGGACATAAAAAAAATAGAATAACAGCAATTTTTAAGGAGAAGAAATTCTGTTTTCTATGGAATTATGTATTGATTTAGCTAAAAACAGTTAATACACTTTAAATATATGTTCTATAATATTCAGATGGAATATTTTTCATCACTTATCTTGATCCTTCTATGATCTTGTTACTTCCCAATGTGTTAATGTCTTCTTTACATTATTGTTATAGGTGAACATCCTTAATAAATAATGCACTTCTTTTCTCTTTCCCTGTGCCATATGAAAAGCATAGTCTCCAAAAAAAATGTTTTTTGTGGGGAAACAAATACTAATTCAAAAAGAAAAGAAATGTATAGATGCCTGATCACTTCTTCCCTACATTAATATATCTCTTGACTGAATTTTGAAATGCTCAAGGAGCTGTAACTGTAATATACATCCTCTACATCACATGTTAAAAAAAAAAAAAAAAATCACTGGTCCCAGACTTTTTTTTTCAATGGGCACATCTGCACATGCACATTTATTGTGCAGTAACCTAAATTACTGTGCAATATGGGTATGCATCTAAACATGCACACCCACACTGTGCAGTAAATATGGTGACTTGAGTATAAATTTGATACCTGCATCATGCAGGTATCAAATTTATGCGTGATTAGTTACTGCACAGTAACATACATGTAGGCACCTGACTGCGCAGTAACTTGGGGGCCTCCCCGCTGAGTCTGCCCAGCCACTAGAGGGCCAGCTGGAGCCCAGCCCCAGGGCTCCTGGCTGGCCCCTTCCCCTTCCAGCAGCTGCTGGGCTTGGCTGCTCTCTGGCAGCTTCTAGCTGCAGAACATAGAAGCCTGCAGCTATTTTGTGCCTTGGGGCGTACACTCCAGGGAGCGGGCAGGAGCTGTTTGTGGCTGCAGCACCCCAGCACACCCCATGTTCCCCCCTGGCCAACCCACAGGCAGGGTCTGCCTGGGCTGTCCCCCTCCTGAACTGCTCTCTGGCCACAGGTAAGTGCTGCTAAGGGCTGCAGCTGGCTACATCCTTTGCCCAGACCTGCAATCCCCCCAGAGCTGCTAGCCCTGCTGGCTGTGCCACCAGGGCTAGCACCTCCTACCCACACCTCTGTCTCTTTGCAGGACCATGGTGAGGCACCTCGGCTGTGCAGCTGTGACTCCCTGGCTGTGCTGCTATCAGGTGCTGCTCCCAGCCCTCCAGGGCTGGGATCGCAGGGCCAGCCACACAGGAACCCAGTCATCTGGCTTGGGGCATGGTGTCACCAGAGGAAGGGACCTCAGCCTTCAGCACCCTGCCCTCCACTCCACCCTGGCTGCTGCCCCCACTGGGAGCCTAGGGAGCTCAGAGATCCCTGGCCAGTGGCTGCCTCAGCCTCAGCATTGCCACATGACCACCCACAAGGAGCAGCCAGCCAGTCATGCCACTGCCAAATGGCAGCAGCATCAGCTCCTCCCTGGGGGTGGCCCCTAGCCAGGCATCAGCCCACCACCCACTACGGGCCATGGAGACCAGGTGCAACCAGATGCCTTTTATGATAGAGAGCTATCACTGGGGTGAAGGCTCTCCCAGTCCCTACCCCCACCCCCACCCCTGCCCCTGACCCCAGCCCCAACCAGTGTGCCAGTCCCTGCTTCCATGCCCAGCCCACCAGCACTTCCTTGGCCACAGGTTCCTTCCCACAGCATGCAGAGAAATTGGAGACAGTTCAGATCTTTATTAAGCAGCACTTTTCCCCACAGCTGGATGAGCATGGGTCTCTCTCACTGAGGAAGGCATTGATCCCAGCAGCAATTTCCTCCTCAGCAGCCAGGGGCAGGGAAGTATAGTGATACAACAGGTAGTACTCCATGCAGTGGTGAAGGTTGCAGGGTAGGCTGGGCTTGCTCCCCATGCCATCATAGCTCGGGGTCCTGAACCAGGAGCATAGGTATGCCTGAGGCACCAGCAGGATGAGCAGCAGCAAGGTGTAGTGGCACCCCTCCATCTGCACAAAGAGCTCATCACACACCACCCGCAGCATGCACAGCAGAGGCACACTTGGGGTGCTGTGATGCTGTGGTAGGGGGCCAGCCCCGGGTCACCTCCCTGGAGAGGCCTGCAGTGGGGAGAGTGGGGGCTCCTCACCCCAGTTGTCTGGGAGACCCATGGACCCTGAGTCCAAGTGCCAGGAGCTGGGTGGCAGTGCAGCAGAGCAGTGGGCCTCCAGGGGCAGTGGGGGTTCAGCAGGTGCTGGCCACGTCTGGTCTGCCTTGGGGAGAGAACAGGGGAGGCACGTAGCCCGTGGCCAGCCCCTGCGGAGGAAGTGGGGACAGGGGATTTAGGTAGCACCCACCTACACCCAGGCCTGCCTGGTCAACTTACCATCATCCCTGGACACCCACAGGCAGCCAACCTCCAATCTAAGGCCAGGCAGCACAGGGCCCCTGGAACACAACTTCTTATTCGTCACATGTTTCAAACTCTCACAAGGCTTCTGTCTCTTGCCTCTGCAGGGCCCACATCTGGATGCAGGATAAAAGCTTCAGGGGCCCACAGAACCTCTGCCACAGGCTCACCACCACCCACCACTGGAGCTGCCAGCAGTGCAGCCAGGATGGGACCCACCTGCTCCAGTGGCTGGTCACAGTGGAGGGCTTGGTGGTGGACCAGTGGTCATCGTGGGTGGAGGACCACCATGACCACTGCTGTGAGGTGGTGGCCCTGAAATGGCCACACGTGGAACTGGCAGAGCAACAGCTAGCCACCCAGGAGAGGCTGTGGCCATGCCCCCACCCCCATGCCAGGCTCCTCACCTAGACCCCACGGGGCCCCTGGGAACTGCCCATTGCCCTGCTCCAGGCCCTGGCAATGCCCTGGAGAAGGCTCTGCAGCAACCTTCTGGCTGCAGGCATCCCCGGGCTTCACTGCAGCCCCTGGACCCACAAGAAAACTATTTACAGCTGCCAGGCTCTCCACCCTGGGCAGCTCCACCCCTCAGCCTCTCACAGGTCAACTCCAGGACAGAGTCTGAAAGTTGACTGATTGCTGGGTTCAATTGGGACTGGGGGTTTTACTGTGGGTTGGTGGGAAGGGGGACAAGGCTGTGTTTGTTGAAGAAGGGAGGGGGGAGGGCTAGGGGTGGGTTTGGTACAGAAAACAAAGTCTTTATAGTTTCACCCAGGTACATGTCCTGGAGTGCTGGGGGCTGGCAGGGGGTATGTGGGCAGTGGAGAAAACAGGCTGGAGCAGGGATTGCAGAAAGAGGGGGTCAGCTAGAACCTCCCACAGCCAGTTCCCTGGGCCCAGCTGGCAGGCATGTGGCTGTTCTGGGGCCTGGGCAGGGGGCCAGCAGGGCCAGAAACATGGCTAGCAGAAGTGTGGGCCACTGGTCTTTGCTGAACTAATGCTGGAGCCACCTGGAGCCCACCACAGCTGTTTGGAGACTCCCGGCTGCAGCCGCCCTGGCTCTGGGGAGCTTCTGCAAACTGGGATCCCGAGCTGCTCCCACAAGGCAGCTGGGATGCTGCAAGCCCTGCTGGAAGCAGCCCAGGCTCCAGCAGCTACCCAGAGCTGGGGTAGTTCCTGGCAGCCACAAAGCCCGGGGTGTGGGACAGGGGCTTTGGGTGGAGGGCAAGGGGCATAAGCAGGGCATCTTGCCATGTACCCCTTGCCCTCATTTTGTTTTTTTGCCATGCCAGCACTCTGGCATCTTCCAAGCTAGGCATTGTGGTGTTTTTCAGCACTCCGGCCAAAAAACATTGCCTACCCCTGAGATAGAGGCTTATTCTTCAGCATTACTAATAAGAAATAATCCAAAAAGAATTTCACATCTGCTAGTGCCCCATGTCAAAAAGAAAAGGGAAAATACATAAATAAGATTCTGAGAAAAAGGAACAAAACAACTGCCAGTTGTTAACACATATTGTTGAATCTAAAACACTTAGATATTTAGGGTACTTAAACTATATAGATTTTCCACTTTTCCATTATTAGCCCTCAATCAGACTTGTCTAACATCACGTCTCTGAAAAAAAATAATGTTCCTAAAATCCATGCTTTAGAGGAAGTGATGGAGACAAATAACAATGCTAAAAGCAAAAATCAAGTTAAAAACAAACACAGTTTACTGTCGTATGGTATGGTTTGTGCTAAAAGAACCATCCACTTACATATAGGCTAAGTGCAGGCATGCAAAAAGCCTGAGGTGGAATGGATCTAAGTTACATGGTTTTCTGTGAGCGTTGTAGCTTAGATCAGTGGAGAACAGAATGCACATTCACCCTTTAGTGGGAGGGGATGGGACCCAAGCTGCCTGCACTAGCCAAGGCCAGCAGGTTGAAGGCACTCCTGCATGCCTCCTAGCAGGCCCCATGGGCTCTCATGGGCCAAGCACAGCCAAGCACCCAGACCACTCCCAACTGGCTGCCAGGCATGGGCAAGCGTCCCCCTCGCTCCCTCCCATGTTGTCCGTCAGCCACAAGCATCTGTCAGCTGCAGACAGGCAGTGCAAGGCTGAAGGGCAGTAGAAAGGGAGGTCCCTGGACAAACCATATCACAAAGCACCCCACAATGTATGCACAGCCCTGACACTGAGCCCCAGAGAACACCCAGCACAGCCCCAGGCACAGGTGCTTGCCATGCCATCCCATGCCAAGATAATTCCCCCACCTTGAACATAGACAGATGTCCAAAAGGCACCAGACCACCAAAGGTTAGTGCTGACTTAATTAAGAAGCACTTGGCTGGATGGGTACAAGTCAGCTGGCCCAGATGACCTCCATCCACAGGTGCTGAAGGAATTGGCCAGTGTCATAGCTGAGCCACTGGCACAGCTGTTTTGAGTACTCATGGTGCTCCAGCCAGGTCCCTGAGGATTGGAAAAGGGCCAATGTGGTGCCCATTTTTAAGAAGGGAAGAAGGGATGAGCCAGGTAACTTTAGGCCACTCAGTCTTACTTCTATCCTTGGGAAAATACTGGAAAAAAATCATCAAAGAGTGCATTTGTGAAGGCATAGCAGGGGAAATGATGCTGAAAGGAAACCAACATGGGTTCATCACAGATAGATCCTGCCTGACAAACCTTATAGCCTTTTATGACCAGGTCACACACTGCCTTGACACAGGAGCTGAGGCTGATGTCATCTACTTAGATTTTAAGAAGGCCTTCGACACAGTTTCACATCCTATTCTCATAGGGAAGCTAGCAGGCTGTGGTGTGGGCGCTTACACAGTCAGGTGGGTGGCCAGCTGGCTTAAAGACCGCACCCAGAGAGTGGTGGTGGACGGGTCGTTCTTGGCCTGGAAGGTGGGCAGTAGGGTCCCACAGGGTTTTGTCCTTGGACTGGTATTATTTAATATCTTCATCAGCGATTTGGATGAGGGTGTGGAGTGCACCCTCTCCAAGTTTGCAGAAGATACCAAGTTATGGGGCAAAGTTAACAAGAGGGCAGGGGGCAGATGCAGGCCAATCTGTACAGGTTGGATCAACAGGCAGAATGAAATATGATGCAATTCAACAAAGATAAATGCAAGGTACTCCACCTGGGGAGTAGGAATCCCCAGAATATCTATAGGTTGGGGGATGACCTCCTCAACAGCTCAGCAGCTGAGAGGGATCTTGGAGTCATAGTTGACTCCAAAACGAAAATGAGCCAGCTGTGTAACAAAGCCATCAACAAAGCCAATTGCACCTTGTCATATATTAGCAGATGCATGACCAACAGATCAAAGGAGGTGATGCTCTCCCTCTATGAAGCATTGGTCAGGCCGTAGTTGAAGTACTGTGTCCAGTTTTGGGTGCCACGCTTCAAGAGGGACACGGAGAATCTGGAGAGGGTTTAGAAGAGGGCCACTCGCATGATTAGTGGCCTCCATGGAAGACCCTTTGAGGGGAGGTTGAGAGATCTGGATCTCTTCAGCCTTCACAAGAGACATCTGAAGGGAGACCGTGTAGCTGCCTATAAGTTTATCAAGGGAGGACAACAGGGAATTAGAGATGCGCTACTTACCAGAGCACCCCTAGGAGTAACTAGGAATAATGGGTGCAAACTAGTGGAGAGTAGATTCAGGTTAGACATTAGGAAGACATTTTTACAGTAAAAGTGGCCAGAATCTTGAATGGGCTTCCAAGAGAGGTGGTACTATCACCTAACTTGGAGGTCTTCAAGCGGAAGCTTGATAGACGCCTGGCTGGGGTCATCTAACCTTGTTCCTCTTTGCTGCCAGGGGCAGGATATCAGACATGATGATCCTTTGTGGCCCCTTCCGACTCTAAATCTATGAATCTATGAATCCCCACCCCTGTGCCCTGCCTGCTGGGAGCTGACAGAAGCCTGTGGCTGACAGACAACACAGCAGGGGGAGGGGAGAATGCTCACCCATGCCTGGCAGCCCAGCCGGGCTCTGTGGTGCTGCACCCAAGCATGGGCATTCTCCTAGGCTCAGTGTCACATGTGTGTACCTTATGGAGTGCTTCATGACAGGGTTCATTGCAGAAACACAAACGCCACTCTTCCCTCCCCTCCAGTGCTGCCTGCCTACAGCTGACAGCTGGCCAGAGACAGGAGGTGGGGCTGCAGAAAGGTTCTGTACGGATTTGGCTCCGTAACAGCTTGGGGCTGGGGCCTGTTGGGTACTTGGTTGGAGCAGCCAAAAATTGGGGGGGTGACTGCAAAGTTGCCTGGGATGCTGGCGGACAGTGACCTACCTTGAATCAATAGGGGAACTGGTAATGAAGTTCAATACACCGATCTAACATAAATTGATTAAGTCTCAGTGAACATCAATCCAGATCTATCTTAAACCAGGTTCCACCATTTTTAGAACAGTAGATGTGCACCAAGCTTTTCTCCTATAAGAAAAGTTCTCTTATGAGTTTAGACCAGTTTTTGATCACTTAGACTTCTAAAAGTATAATGTCTGTACCTAGCCATAATGTAAAAAAGGCAGTCTCAAAGCCTTTTCCCAGAGCAAATATCTTCTGAACTTACTGGCTGTGGAGTTAAGAATCTGCGGGTTCAAAACAAAGTTAAAGGAGTCTTTCAATGCAGTTTTGGTACTTTGGGCCTCTTTTGAAGGATCCTCTTCAGACTCTGCAGTCCAATCCAATTATATTGTAGCACGTGTGCATTATTATTAAATAAAAGGATTTAAGCTGTGTTTGTTGCAACATAATTGAAATTGAGGGGGGGAAATGATATCTCAGAATAAAACTGAAGCTGTTAAATTTTTCCCTTCAGCCTAACTTCAGGTGTTTAGATAGAAATACAGGCTTTTGTGGCATTTCTTAAGTCCTCAGGCCTGCCTCTCAGATCTCTGTACATACAGTGCTAGCCATTTGCCACTGGATAAAGAAGAGGAACCAGAGACATACCCTGTTTAGGCAGGCTAAAAAGAGAGTTCTTGTATTTTGAAGTATTAATATATGGGAGGAGAAAGTGAGGAAACAAATTGAAAATCTGTGTTTTCTTCACTTTCCTGACTGTTAGGGTGCATCCACACATGCAGGCAGGTGTGCTTGCAGCAGCTCAAATAAGAGTGGCACAAATTTGAGCCAGGGATTTTTGCCTCAGCGCACGTGCCCAGGCATGCATTTTGGTGTAGGACAAATTGTGCCACTTGGGGCAAAATAACCCTGCTCAGCTCCACCCAGATCTGCAGCTAGGGGGAGCTAGAGCCTTGGGCCAGTACCCCAGTTATAAAAACCTGCCCTGGCAAGCAGCTCAGAGCTACTTGCCCTCAGGAGCTTCTGAGGCCTGGCCATTTGGTATCTGGGGACACTACCCCTTGTGCCAGCTGGACTGCTGAAGCAGCCCTTACCTGGAGTGGCCCCTGCACCCTCTACCCATGGCAGCAGTCTGGCACTGGGGCTGCTGCCACCTGTGACAGCATCCACCCCCTTGGACCTGTGGCCCCAAGGTTGCGTCTCTGCCACACCCAGATGGGGTGCCCCCACTCTGCCATCTGGACAGCTATCACCCAGACGATGTGCTCCTTGTGGTGTCCCCCTTTGAACTGTCAAAGCATGTCCTCTTGGCCCCAAATGGCCAAGAGTTCAGCCACCTCATCTGCTCTCCAGCCAGGTCCCCAGTGCTGGCCCTGGACAGGCTCCACTACACAGGTCTCACCACTTGTCTCACCAGCAGGGATCCTGGTGTTCCCTGTTTACAGATTGCAAATACTCTGGAAAGAAACCCAAATTCTCTCATTAAAATACCCAAAATAGTGTTCTTCCACTATTAAAATGAAATGTCACTATATATAAAGAGGTCATTTGGGCAATGTTTTATTGATATATTGACAAGTGTAAGGCAATTTGGAGGGAGGAGGGGTTTGGGGGAGTTTGTGGATGCTCAGGCTGTCATCCAGGGCCCGGCCCCGCTCGGACGATGTGTCGTGCTGGGCTGGGTCCTGCCTCCACAGAACAGACCTGGCCTGGCAGCACGCAGGGCCCACGGATGCAGGACCTGGCCCAGCATGACACGCTGTCCCTGCAAGCAGGGCCAGGCCCTGGGTGACAGCCCAGTGCTGCCTGAAGCCGCACAGCCCCACATGGCGCTGTGCCAAGCCAGGCCAGCCCTGCAACAGGAGGTGCCAGCTCTGAAGTGATCAGGGTCATGCTGTGCCACTGGGGGCTCTAGCCACAGCGGGCCCTAAGCACCCCAGAGCCGCTGCTGCTGCAGAGGGGGCTGGGCCCCACTGGGAGGGACTGTGGGCTCTGCAGGGAACCCGTGCCCCCCAACCAGTCCCCCCAACTCCATACAACCCCCACACATGCATAGGTGCCAGAGCATCTCTGGAGGTCCGAGCCCTGGCTTGCCTCAGGGCATGGTGGGGAACTGTGCCCTGCACCGCTTTTTTCCAGGGTGTTTTTATTGGATACTTGGAAATCCAGGTATCAAATTTTGAGCCCACTCCAAAAAAAAATGTTCCCTGCCCTGCAAATTTACATTCTCAATGTGCCTCCTGCAGCATTTCAAACTGGTTTGAGACGTCGCAACTGGCACGTGCGTACTGGTCTGGATGCACCGTTAGTGGTTATGGGTGTGATCCTACTCTCCTCACTCAGGCCAAACCTCATTTTTATTAAAAGGACAATTCAAGAGCCCTGGGTCTATTACTGCAAAGCGGCCCAGTCCTACACTTTACCTGCTTTATTTTCCTACCAGTAAAGCATTTCTGTATGGTACCATAAGCAAGACCTTCCTTTTGGATAGTGTGGGGAGATCATGCCACGCAGAGATGAGAAACTGCCACATATTCCAAAGTTTAGGAAGTAGAAGTATAATTTTTCCGATTTTCCAGAGTACACGTTGCCTTAAAAGGGCAGGAAGAGGCAAAATAATTCAGAAGCAGCCAGAAGTACTAAGAGGCTCCATCTCAAGAGACAACTCACCTCAAGTGATTCTGTGTAACTGGAAGAATGATAGTGCTTCCCCTTCCTTTCCAACTCCACTGACCCCTATTTCAGGGAGCCAGTTATATGACCTGTAATCTGTAGATTAATTATATAGTCAGCACTACCTTGCACAGTCTTTTTTCTATAAAGCTGTTCTGTAACACCTGATAGTTAACCCAAACATCAATGTAACTGAACTGTTTGAAAGCAAATAAATAACTGAAAAATTATATTGATTTATGAATATATTTCAATTTTTACATTGGCTGTAAAATTCACTGTACAATTTTTACATTGGCTGTACATTGGTACAGTGGCTTTGGTGCTGGAACACCACATGTGGACAAATACAGATATACTGTCTTCATCAGTAATAGAATGAGTTCATAGAAAACTCTGTTGGTTTCATTGAATGACATTCTTTTCAGTGAAAATGTATTGGTAGAGAAATTTAGATAGACATTAAGGAGGCAAGTGAGAGGTCCTTGATTTATGATCTATGTTTTCCAGGACAGAACTGATTTCCAACTATGCTTTGAACAGAAAAGATTATTGCCCCCAGGTGGCAATGACGACTGCCAATCTTCCTATGCAATGAATAAATGTTACCTTAAATATATTTTTAATTTATTTTAATGGGCAATTTCTTAATTTGTGTTGCTTATATGATTACCTTTGAAGTCATTCCCTCTTAACTAATGGACCTCAGGGTAATTTTGGTAATACCTGTTTAATTTCTCTTACAAAGTCATTTTCACCTAAAATGAATAGGATATTTTAATAAGAGCCAATTTCTGATCCAGCCAAAGTCAAAAGGAATATTCCTAATTAATTGAACAGAACTAGGATAGGGCCCTAACAGCAAAAGAATTACACTAAATTCCTTCAAACTACAATATTTTAGGAAACAAAAATTATACTACTTTATAAAGTAAAAGAATTTCTCCCTCAAATATAGAGATGACCCACCCCATAATGTCCGCTGACATTGCCATTGACTTATACCAGTGCAAGATGAAGGTCATTTACAGAGTTCAAACCACACAATTAGGAGGGTTACTTTAAAAAAAAAAATCTACAAGAAAAATCTTAATGAAGTTGAGAGGAAAAAGACTGCACCATGCTACATCACTCCTCCTTCTCCCAAACATGCCTATTCTGAAATGAGTTATTAAAATATATCAAAATAAATGTATGTATAAATCAAGATTGATGCACATTTACTACAATTGTTTTGGACTGAATGACTACTAATTTAACAAAGCTTCTTAACACTGTTCATTGGAATGCAGTTGTATTCTGCTTCACAGTGAGTTTGGTTATAAACACAGCTTCCCCATCCGTGAAGCACCATGACCAGGTACAGGTGTTGTTACAACCAAAAGAACCACCACAGCTCCCTGCCTCTTCTTCAAACCAGGCACAGCCAGATTAGGAACAAGCTAGAGACTTTGTCTTGTTGCCTCTCTATTCAGCTCCCCAGGAGTGGAACAAAGGAAGTTGCTCCCCACTCGTTTCCCAGACCTTGGTCTGGGGAAGATGCAGGGAGTCTTTCCCTGCTGCTACACCCCTCCCAGGGACTGAGCAGGGTCGAACAACCACTGCTCCCTATGCCTTCCCCATCACCCCTGTCTGGTAAGGCACAGAGAGGAGGGGGAAGGGGGCAGCATTCATGCTGAATATCTGTATGCTCCCGCTCCCAGAAATATTTCTATTGGTGGAAACATCTCAGAAATTTCCACTGGTAGAAATGAATGCCTGTTCATGACCTAGGTCCCAAGCCTCCTCATTGTGTCATGCGCAACTGTACCAGAGAGCCTCAGGCTCCTTCGTGTTACTTTAAGGAGAGAAATGGCAGTAGATAGTGCCCAGACAGCTGAACAAGAGCTAGCCATGAGAAGGAAGGCAGCAAAGAAACACTGCAGCCTTGGCAGGGAGCTGCCCATTAAAGTGAATGGGTGCACCTGTGGCCCAGCAGGAGCACTCTGCCTAGGAACAGGCAGCTAAGGAAATAGGCCAGTTAGGCAGAGCCCAGCTTGTGCAGCAGGGAGGCTGCCAGAGCAGCAGCCATAAGCTGCCATGGCAGCCAGTCTTCAGGCCCTCATGGGAAACCCCTGTGCACCTGGAGGTCACCTGACCAGAAGGGACAGAGCTTAGGCAGCATATAGGCCTAGAGCATGAGGCAAACCAGACCATCTGGTTTAGCAGGCTGCAGGGTGAAGAGCTCCTAAGCTGCAGACTGCAGGAAGGGGCTCTGCTGACTCCTGGAATCCTCTAAGGATGCAATTAAGCCACTGAAGTCTTGCTGTCGGGGGGATTTAACCCATTTCATAGATTTCATAGATTGCATAGACATTAGGGCTAGAAGGGACCTCGGAAGATCATCGAGTCCAGCCCCTGCCCGAAGGGCAGGAAGTCAGTTGGGGTCATAGGATCTCAGCAAGGTAAGCATCCAATTTGCTCTTAAAGGTGTTCAATGTAGGTGCTTGAACCACCTCCGATGGCAAGGGGAGATATGGCTGCTCTGACTGTAAACTACATGTCAGTGTTTGGACTAAGCATGGGTTTAGCTGTGTTATAGCCAGTGTGCTTATTTCTTTGTTATGGTTCACTCCAGTGGTTTGGGACTATTAGGGATGAAAGGAAGTCCCAGCAGTGCCCAGAGCAGAGACAGGGCTAGAGAGCCCAGTTCCCAGAGGACCCAGACACAAACAGGGCCAGAGGACCCAGACAGACCCAGAGTAAGCTCATTGCCCAAAGCAGGGTAGAGTCAGGGCCAGGGAGCCCAGGACTGAAGTAACTGAGATAAGAGCTGATGCCCATAAATCAG
Organism: Crocodylus siamensis; assembly: GCF_052110815.1. Classification (NCBI taxonomy): domain Eukaryota; kingdom Metazoa; phylum Chordata; order Crocodylia; family Crocodylidae; genus Crocodylus; species Crocodylus siamensis. The sequence goes on along the minus strand of NC_143398.1, from coordinate 222,117,797 downwards.
GTCCAGCACAGTGAGCCCAGGCTAGAAGGCCCAACTGGAGAGAAGGGGTGGAGGCCAATAAGGCCAAGACCCCAACAAGGGGGAGATTGTACCGTAATGCCTGTGAGGAATGGGCACAGCTGTAGGGAAGCTCAGACAGTATGAATAGCCCTTATGGCTACACATGCCTCTGGGGGGGGCGGGGTATGGCTGGGCTAACAGGGACCACTTAGCATGAAACAGTGCAGTATGGGAGAAACCTACTGACTATCAGGAAAAAGGCAGCTCATGCTACGACCCACTAGGCATCCTCCCTTCCAATCAATTAAATACATCAAGGCATGGCAGGTAAGTAAGCAGAGGATGGTACTCTAGAGCTGGAGCACAGCAAGTGTTGTGTGGTCACCAGGGAGTGTCACAGCCACCCATGGAGCTCGAACTTGCTACAGTAACATTTTCAACTACAAAGCAGTTGTTCTGTGGAGAATAAATTACTACATCAGGGGATTCTGCTATATAGACAGAATCATCTGCTCTTTTAGAACACAGTACACAATATTTAAGGCAATTTATTATAAACGGTTCTATATACATTCAATTTCATAATACACATATTTAACAAAAGCACAATAGGCCTGATTGTGCCTGTTAATATTAGGACAAGTTTATTTCAGGAAGTTAGGTGTCAACTACCACATGTGCACACATTTCCACACATTTGCAGCCAAAGCTGGAGAAAAACTGTCCCTGCAAATTTGGAGGCCAGGATACTTATCCCATATTGCAGCATGAGTTAATACTGTATTTTAACTGTAATTTGTATTGTCACTGTACTCATTTGGTACTAAAAATGAACCGTGACACAAAGAGGTTCATCTGCTCATAGGCCCCCTAGGCACTGTTTCACCACCCCTTTACAATGACACACAGGTCCAGAATCCATGGGAATGAGGTGGGGAGGTAGTCCCTCAAACTCTGTGTGGTCCCACCAAAATGGTAATACAATATAGGAGTAAATTTTTTGGGAGTGTCTGAGGTCACATACAGATCTTTCTAGGATCCAGTCTATAATCATGCCACTTACTTTAAGCAGTATGATTGTAGATTGGGTGCCAATTGTACAGACTTCAACCAGTGCCAGGAGCCTGATCTAAGTAAGCTGGGGCTACTAGGTCCATGGGGAGGTGGGGATGGCAGGATAAGAGGGGTTAGTGGGTCTGCAAGTGGAGTTGGTGGGTCCAGGGGGAGTTGGCATGATTGGAGAGGCCAGTGAGTGTGCTGCGAGGGGTGGCCAGATTGGGGGGGGGGGGGGGGGGAAATGGCATGTCTGCTGGGAGGGTAGGTGGGATCGGGGCCTTAGCAGGTCTATGGAAGGGGTTGTCTGTTCAAGGATGGGCGCAGGTCGTAGAACTAAAGATAACCCAGTAAGGACAAGGGGGAGTATGAAAAGTGCAGACCTGGGGCTGTGGTGAGAAGCTGGGCTTTCCTAGCCCCAGGGTTGTACTTTGAACATGCATGCACATCCCCAGGATCCAATCTACAATCATGTGGCTCATTTTAAGCCATGTGATCATAGATCAAGTCCCACATGTGTATACATTTGCCAAAGCCAGGAGCCATGCCAAGAATGTGATGCAAGTCAGTCAGGGTGGGTGGGGGGTTGGTGGGTCAACAGATGGGGGGTTGTCCACTTGGGGAAGCTCTGGTATACATATTCAGGTTAGTTCAGGCAAAGGTTATCCCGACCTATGTAGTTCACCTCCTAGGTGAACTAAATTTAAATCAGGCCAGTCTTATTTTGTGCAATCTAACCTTGCCAAACAATTGTACAGATCATCCCATAGATCAATCTAACCCTACTTAGGTTTTTCTAAGTGTATGGTCTGCACATGGGTGAGCGACATTTGTTTTCCAAATCTAACCTCCCCAAATGTGTACAGTTTGGCACTTAGGTTAAGCAAACCCTAGGTAAACCAATCTAAGTGTAATACCTACAAATACCCTAAGACTAAGTACAGACAGTCAAAAAACCCAAGGCTGAATCAATTCAGTCTTTGCAGGTTAGTCTAAGCTGCAAAGATTAAACTGAGAAACAACGGGACACACATTTACCTTTGATTCAGGAAATGCAGCCACATGCCTGCAGTGGCTCAAGCCAGAAGCCTGAGCACAACACAGCTCTCTGGCATTTCCTCTTCCTGCTGCCCCTGATGTCTCTGGGATTTCCAGGCCAGCATCACAGCAGCAGGACTCAGCAGGGTTGCTCATCACTTCCTCTTCCTGCGTTCAGGTGCCTCTGAGATTTGTAGTCCACAGTCATAGCCAGCAGTAACTTTCAGTAAGTTTAGCAGGGCAGCTCTGTACTCAGGAAAAGGGTGTTTAACCCCTCTCCCTGGCCCCAGACCCCAGCTGGGGTTTGCCTAGGAGTTTCTCTCTTTCTCTCTCTCTTTCTCTCTCATAGATATCATAAACATTACGGGCTGGAAGGGACCTTATGAGATCACCGGGTCCAGCCCCCCCACCATAGGCGGGAGGTCAGCTGGAATCAAATGAGTCCACCAAGAAATAAATCCAGCTGTTTTTTTGAAGGAGTCCAGAGTAGGTGCTTGCTTGGGGGGAGTTTGTTCCAGACCCTGGACACATGCATCATAAAGAACTTTTTGTTTATGTCTAGTCTAAATCAGCCTTCCTGGAGTTTATGGTTGTTAGACCTTGTTATCCCTTGGGGAGCTCTGGTGAACACCTGTTCTCCTATGTCCTGATGTACCCCTCTTATATAATTGTAGGCTGCCACCAAGTATCCCCTGAGCCTTCTTTTCTCCAGACTGAAGAGTCCCAAGTCCCTCAGCTTCTCCTCGTACAGCCTTACCTCCAGGCCTTGGATCATATGAATGACTCTCCTCTGGACTCTCTCAAGCTTCTCCACATCCTTCTTGAAGTGGGGGGCCCAATACTGGATGCAGTACTCCAGCTGAGGTCTCACCAGGGCCAAATAAAGTGGGAGGATGACTTCCCTGGTTTTGCTTGAGATGCATCAGTGGATGCACACCAGAGTTTGGTTAGTTTTGCCTGCCATGACATCATATTGGTGACATTTATTCATCTTGTGGTCAATCAAGACCCCAAATCCCTCTCAATCATGGTGCTAGCGAGTGTAGCACTGTCTTGCCTGGAAGTGCTAGAGGTTCTTCCTACTGAGGTGCAGCACCTTGCACTTCTCTGCACTGAAGGCCATCAGGTTTTGGTTGACCCACCTTGAGAGTGTCTCCAAGTCAGCCTGAAGCCCTAGCCTGTCTGCGGTGTGACTGCCCTCCCCCATAATTTGGTATTATCCACAAACTTGGAAAGTTCACATCTGACTCCCAAATCCAGATCACTGATGAAGATGTTAAAGAGTACTAGCCCAAGTACCAAGTCCCGAAGAACTCCACTAGTAGCCCTGTGCCACATTGATTTTCTCCCTTCAACTAGTACTCTTTGGGTCCGACCCATTGGACCATATGATGATCAAGACCAGTTTCCCAGCTTAACCATGAGGGCATCGTGGGGAACTAGGTCAAAGGCCTTCTTGAAGTCCAGATATATAACGTCCACTTCATCTCCCTTGTCCAGGGCACATGTTACCTGGTCATAGAAAGAGATTAGGTTGGCAAGGCAACACCTGCCAGTCATAAAGCCATGTTGGCTGGCATTCAGAAGCTTGCCTTCAGTTAGTCTGGCATTGATGAATCCCTTGACAATTTTCTCCAGGATTTTTCCAGCAATGGATATCAGACTGATTGTTCTATAATTCCCCAGGCCATCCCTCCTCCCTTTCTTGTAGAAAAGGACCAGGTTGGCTCTTTTCCAGACACCTGGGACCTTGCCCAAGCACCACATCTCTCGCTCTCTCTTCTCCCCTCCCCTGCCAAAACCTTTCTCTGCTACAGCAGAAAGCTAGAAAGCATGCTGGGGTGCTGGAGGACTCTGGTTTAACTTGAACCAGGAAGGGGTCTAGGACAAAAGTTTCATAAACCTGTTTCACCAAAGTCAATCAGGTTTAACACTACATTCAACCAGGTTTATCTCATACCAGTTTTAGCCATTTTGAAACTGGTTTATGTGCACTTAACTTCTGTTCTGTTATAGGTTTAAACCAGTTTCTGATGACTTAAACTTGAAAATGCGACTTAAATTTTTGGAAGTTTTACTCAGGGCTACATTAAAATTTCAAAAAAAACATTTCTGTAAGGGAACATGGATCCACTATGGAACACAGACTAGCTGCATTAGTCCAAAAGAAAAAGTACAAGTCAGCAAAATATTGTAACATGAACAAATTTCATTATTGTTGTTCCAGTTCTTGGTTTATTAAAACAAACTAGTAAGCAATTTCTGATTTCTCTGACCCAAATTCTCTGCCTTGATCTTATATCTAAAACAATAGAATTTGGAAAATAAGCATACATAAACTACTATGTAGGAATGCATGAGGTGTATAAATACCTCAGAATTTTCCAATCTAATTAAAACAAGACACAATAACCGGATTCTTCTTGTTTGTGAAGTATGTGACAAGGGCATCCTTCTATTTTTCAACAAATATTTGTAATCCTGATCTTCAAGCAATCATTTTTTTCCTACAGAACATCCTACCACAGTTCAGTTGAAGTCCATATTTATCCACCAAGAGAAAGAAAAACACCCCATGTGTTGATGGGGATCTCCCCAATAATTTGCCTGAAAGCAACACCAAATGATTGAAAAGACTGGTTGCTTTATATTTCTTTGCAACAGCACATACCAATTTGACAGCTTATGATCAATGATACTGGTTGGTTTCAGAAACAGCAAAAAGCCCCGCAATGTCTAACAAAGCTGAAGATTCATTTGGGCTCAAAGTTGTCCTGGACTTCTCTTTCCTTCAGAAATATAGTGAGTGTCAGTAAACAGCAAAAAATGAGAAGTTAAAGCAAAATGAATGACCTAACACAGACAGGGGGTGGGAGTGTTTGGGGTGGGGTTTAGCTATAAAAACATAAAGGATATAGTTTCAGGGCATGATTCTTATTAACAAAATTTATACAATGAATTCCAAAATGCTACTCTGAGACTGAGGTTTTGAGTTTTTTTATTTTTTAACCAGAGAATCCAAGAGTCTGCAATTGAAAAAATAGCTCGGGCCTAACTCCACTCATATACCTCAAAATCCCTACTCATCAGGACATATAAATATATGATTTTTGTGCGAATCACCCTCTCTCCTCACCCCCTCCACAGTCAGATTTTTGGTCATATTAACAGCTTGCTATCTAATTCTTTTAATTATTTGGTTTACTGACATAGAAGTATTAGCATTAATGGCCTGCCAAAACACTGAAAACTGTCAAACTATTTTTAGAGTAAAACTTTTTGAAAAAGGTGCTATGTTTTCCATTCCTGCTTCACTTTAACATCTTATTTTTGGAATGGGCAACGTCACACTTCAGTTACTGATATAGCACTAACGTGTGATTCTAAACATTAGAGTTGTCTTAAATATATGTTTTTAAAACTAGTATGTCAGACATGCTTGAGAAAAATTCTGTTCAAATTAATACTGCTCAACTCATTTAATGAATTTTATGAAAACAATATTAAGGATAAAGCTTAGATGAAATCTAAAGACAGTTTCTCTTTACCTTGAATTACTTTCCATAATATAAAGGCAATGATCTACTGTACATAAGGTTGATTTAAGTGTAACCTTAATAATGTAAGAGTTTAAAAAACATTTCTCTGTGGACACCATTGAAGATGATAAGTGAGGAAAGAAATTCTGAACTTAAATTGCCCCAATCCAATACTGTCTAACAATTTAAAATTGCCAACAAAAATAATAACTGAAGTCTAGACCCTGTCTACATTGGAATCAGAATACTTTGAACTAAAACCTGATTCTCAGATCCCTTCAACATATGGTTGTAATACTGTTTCTTCAGACAAATTTAGCAGGAACTTTACTACAATTCCTAAAGCAAAATGTATAGTATAATTTAAGAATATTTAGAATTTCATAGATTTCATAGACATTAGGGCTGGAAGGGACCTCAGAAGATCATCGAGTCCAGCCCCCTGCCCAAAGGGCAGGAAGTCAGCTGGGGTCATAGGATCCCAGCAAGATAAGCATCTTATTTGCTCTTGAAGGGTCTTTGAAGGTGCTGGAACCACCTTTGATGTCAGGCTGTTCCAGACCTTGGGGGCTCGGACAGTAAAGAAATTCTTCCTTATGTTCAGCCTGAAACAGTCTTGCAGTAGTTTAATGACCATTCGACCTCATCATCCCTTGGGGCGCTCTGGTGAACAAACGTTCCCCCAGATCCTGGTGGTCACCCCTAATAAACTTATAGGTGGCCATCAGATCACCCCTGAGCCTGCGCTTTTCCAGGCTAAAGAGCCCCAAGGCTAAAGAGCCCCAAGAGCCCTGTTGTCGTAAGGTCCGTTTTCCTGACCTCTGATCATGCGCATGGCTCTTCTCTGGACTCTGTCAAACTTCTCCACATCCTTTTTGAATTGTGGAGCCCAAAACTGGACGCAGTACTCCAGCTGCGGCCTCACCAAGGCCGAGTACAAGGGGAGAATGACGTCCCGGGATTTGCTTGAGACGCATCTATGGCTGCAAGCCAGTGTTTTGGTTGCTTTAGTAGCCACAGTATCGCATTGCAGGCTCATGTTCATCTTGTGGTCAATGATGACCCCCAAGTCTCTTTCTTCCGTAGTACTATCCAATGTAGCACTGCCGAGCCTATATGGATGTTGCAGGTTTTTCCCCTCAAGGTGGAGAACTTCACATTTTTCAGTGTTAAACACCATCAGGTTCTTGTCCACTCATTTGCTGAGCCTGTCCAGGTCAGCCTGGATCACCTTCTGGTGTGGATGCTTTGCCCCAAAGTTTGGTGTCATCAGCGAACAAGGCCAGTCCGCTTCTGACTCCAATGTCCACATCATTAATGAAGATGTTGAACAATATGTGTCCAAGGACAGAGCCTTGGGGGACCCCATTGGTCACAGGGCACCATGACAATTGACTTCCAGCAATTACCACCCTCTGGGTCCAACCACGGAACCAATTTCCCAGCCAGCAAATTGTTGTTGTCCCAAGGCCACAATTGGCCAGTTTCGCCAAGAGGTGATCATGGGATACCAAATCAAAGGCTTTTTTGCAGTCAAGATGTATGACATCAATCTCTTCTCCCTTGCCCAGTTGGTAGGTCACCTGGTCATAGAAGGAAATGAGATTGGTCAAGCAAGACCTACGCATAACAAACCTGTGCTGGCTATCCCTTAGGATGTTGGTGTCGACCAGTCCATTAAGGATAGCCTCTTTAATAAACTTTTCTTAGATCTTTCCTGGGATAGAAGTCAGGCTGATGGGAAGTTAGCCGGATCCACTTTTCTTCCTTTCGTGAAGATAGGCACCACATTGGCCTTCTTCCAGTCTTCGGGCACTACACCAGAGCGCCAGGAGTTTTCAAAGATCCGTGCCAGAGGCTGGGCTATGATGCTCGCCAGCTTGTTGAGTACCCTGGGGTGTAGATTGTCAGGGCCGGCTGACTTGAAGGTATCCAGGTTCCCAAGGTGTTCCTTCATGAGGTCAGCATTAATGGAGGGCAGGGGATCTCCCTCACCCGGACCTCCCTGTCCCATAGCGGGCATGAGTGCCCCATGGGACTGATGAAAGACCAACACATAGTACCCATTTAATAGGTTGGGTTTTTCCTGGGCGTCAGTTTCAGTTGCCTCCTCTGGTTCAGCAGGGGTCCAATGTCACCCTTGCTTTTCCTCTGGCTCCCCACATGTCTGAAAAAGGACTTTTTATTATAAGCTAGTTGGAGTTCAGTTGCATCCTTGGCTTTCCTGGTTTGCTCCCTGTAGGACTGGACCAGTGCAGAATAATCCTTCTTGGAGGTGAATCCCATCCTCCATCCTTTGTAGGCCATTCTTTTTAGCCTCAGGAGGTCTGCTAGGTCCCTGGAGAGCCAGGGGGGCTGCTGCGCCCTCTTGCTGCTTTTCCCTCGAGATGGAATTGAATTAGCTTGTGCACTGAGGATCGTTCCCTTGAGGAGCAACCACTCCCCCTGAACTGCCCTCCCCCTGAGGTCATGGTCCCTTAGGTCCTCACTGACAAGCCTCCTGAGCTTGTCAAAGTTGGCCTTCCTGAAGTCAAGGACTTCAGTGTTGCTGACTGGCTTGCCAGCTTTACGGCAGATGGTGACGGTGATTAACTCATGGTCGCTGTCACCCAGCTTCCCATCAATCACTAGGTCACTGATTAGGTCATCCCCAGTAGCCAGTACCAGGTCGAGCAGCGCTTTACCACTCATTGGCCCATAGACTTCTTGAGTCTATCCGAAGCTTTGCAACCACTCAGATTTTGCTGAGTGATCCTCCCACGAGTTGTCCAGATAATTGAAGTCACCTATGACAACCATGGTCCTGGAGCATGTGGCCTCAGCCAGTTCCAGGCCGAACTCCTGGTCAAGCTCAGGACTTTGGGTGGGAGGTCTGTAGTAGACTCCCACTGTTGTGTCCCCTGTGCCATGTTCCCCATGGATTTTAACCCAGAGGGTCTCCAGTTGTCCACTCTCATCGCCAATATCAACTTGCAGGGATGCATAGCTTTACTTAACATAGAGAGCTACACCTCCACTCCTTTTATCTACACGATCCCTCCCTACCCATGGTCCAGTCATGGGTGGAGTCCCACCAGGTCTGTTATCCCTATGACATCATAATCATTTGCATTAAGCAGGAGGACAAGTTCCTCCTGCTTATTCCCTGAGCTCCTGGCATTTGTGTACAGGTAAGCAAGTGTCCCCTAGGGGGCTCTTGCCTTGCCCACAGATTGTACCAAGGCTGGGGCAGGGGTGGGCTCCCTTATATGCCTTGGCCTGCTGGCTTTGCAAGGGTTGCTCAGCAGGCCAGCAGTGGTGGTAGTCCCTCTGTCCCCCAGCAGGCTTAGTTTAAAGCCCGGTGGAGCAGGTCAGTCAGTGTGGCTGAGAAGAGCCTCCTCCCCAGGGAGAGAGGTGAAGGCCATCTCTTCCCAGCAGCTCACTGCCTCTCTTGCCAAAGAGCGGGCTGTGGTCATGGAAACCAAAGCCTTCCCTATGGCACCAGCACTTCAGTCTTTGGTTCACTACGTGGATCCTCCTCTCCCTCCTCAGCCCATACCCCAAGTCTGGGAGGATCGACAAGAACACCATCTGTGCCCCCAGACCCTTTAGCCCCACTCCCAAATCCTGTAGTGCCTCATGACCCGGCTGGGAGCACTCTGAGCCATGTCATTGGTGCCCACATGAATAAGAAGCATGGAATAGTGGTCTGTGGGCTGGAAGAACTTAGGGATCCTCTCCGCAATGTCCCAGATGTGGGGCCCTGGGAAGCAGCAGACTTCCCGGGCTAAGGGGTTGGGGTGTCAGTCCCCCTCAGGTTGGAGTCTCCCACAACAAACACCTTACGTTCTGTCTTGGGGAGAGTAGGGGTGGTAGCTGCAGTTGAGCCTCTGTTGCCTGCAGGAGCTGGCAACTCAGCAGGCTCTGCTGGAGCAGCAAGAGGTGCATACCTGTTGCTAAACTCTGGCAGGGCAGGGGCCTTGGTGCGGCGGGCCTTAGAGCCCTTGACCACCTTGGTCCATGCCCCTGACTGGACAGAGTGGGAGGTCTCAGAGTCCTTCTTTGTCCTGGAGGAATACTGTGATCTACCCACCAGCTCCTGGGGGAGAAAGACCTGGCAGTATGAGTCAATCTCCTGCTCACAGTCCCTGATGGCATGCAGTCTCTGGACTGTGGCCTGGAGCTCCTCCAGCTGGCGCACCAGAGATCCCAAAAGTGAGCAGACCCCACAAGGGGAGGTGGCCATGCTTCTGGCTCCCGGGGCCTGAAAAAGGGACAGGCAGCCTCTGCAGCTGAGAGCCAGAGGGTCTGTATGCATGGAGTCCAGAACCATGGGCTCCATCTGGGTTGCCGTCTCTGGGGGGGGCCGCAGAGCCCAAGGGAACCTGAGGGGTGTGGCGTGTGCCCATCCATGTCATGTCTCTGGTAGGCTGGCTATGGCTGGGACTGTCTACCCTGGGGGGCTCATAGGCAGGGCCTCGGACCCTCCCGCACACCCTCCCACGCGAACTCTGTGCTAACTCACCACCAGCAGACAATTAGAATTCCATAAGAACTGGTAATTTTTATTCATGAAGTTTCACCATCATTTACTGAAAATAATTCTCTGGCTCTTTTCCAATTGGCCATCTCTCCCACACTCTGGGTGTGTCTACACATGCCATTAGTGCTATATGCATTTACTATGCAGTAATTTACTGCAGAGTAAACCTGCCCTGGGCAGATGTCTACATGTGTGGCCATTTGGGAACAAATTTGCTACTCATGGTATTAGCCTGCTCCCCTGCAGCGGCCAGGGGGAGCTGGAGACTCTGGCCACAGCTTCCTGCAGCCAGGGGCCTTCTTTAAAAGCCGGCCCCATGTGCGCTATTCCCTGGTCATCTGCCTTTCTGGACCAGAGGAGGCTGCAGCATGCTGGCAAAGTCCTCTGTGCTTCTGTCATCAAAGCCTGTGCCCACTGCACAATGGCTGCTCCACCCCCAGACTGCCAGAGAGACAGCCCATGCCCTTGGCTCCTGCTCTCCACCCTGCTCACCACACTTCACTGCCATGGTGACCACCACCTGGCCCAGGTCAGTCTCAGCCCTCACTGCCCCCTCCCTCCCTATGCTGCGCAGCCATGTTGCCAGGCTCACCACAGTATGAGGCACCCTGTCACAGCACTGCTGCCTGGACCCTGGCAGGAATGCTGACAATGTGTACATGGATGCCACTACCAGTGCTGTACACAAGCTCCAGGTGATCCAGCCCCACCCTCTATGGGCCCACCAAGCCAGCCAGAACTGGTGGCTACACATCGTCCAGCACACCTGCAGCAACAAGCAGTAGCTAGAATCCTTTTGCATGACTCAGACCACCTTCCAAGAACTCCTTGATCAGTGCCACCCATACCTGGAGCAGCAGGCCACTACAGTGTGGCTGCCTCTCCCCACAAACACCTGGCTGGCCATTGCCCTACTCAAGCTGGCCACGCCTGCCAGCCCACACTACATTGGCCACCTCTTTGACATGGGCAAGGTGACCACTAGTGAGGCTGTCCTGCAGGTCTGTGGTGCTCTTTAGGGTGGGCTGGGGTGGACTATCCTCAGAGTACACAATCCCTTAGAGGTGGTGGCAGGGTTCCACACCCTGGGATTCCCCCAGTGCATCAAGGTCCTGGATGGGAACCACATCCCTAATACCTGCCCATCCCACAACTACCACCCCAACTACAGCCAGTGGTTCTTTCACTCCATCATGCTGCAGGCCATTGTTGACCACCATGGTGCTTTCACCAATGTGAGCGGTGACTAGGTGGGCATTGCCCATGATGTCTGTGTCTTCTAAAACTACTCTGCCAGACCTAGTGGAGAGCAGGCTCTTCATGCCAGGGTTGCTAGACCTCCAGCTGGGTGAGGTGGCGGTCCCACCCCTCTTATCAGGGACCCAACCTAACCCCTTCTCTCCTGACTCATGCACCCCTACACCAGCCAGCTGGACCTCTGCCAGGCACATTTCAAAAGATGCCTGGGCTGGACCCACGAACTGGTGTAGCACACCTTTGGCCACCTGAAGGAATGCTGGCACACCCTCACTACCTGCCTCGAGACTGCAGAAGTCAATACCCCCCAGGCCACTGTTACACCTTGTGCTGCATAACATCTGTGAGGCCTAGAGGAGTACTCCCACAAGGCCTGGTCAGAGAAGGTACAATGGACTGAGGATGCCTGGCACTGGGAGCACCAGCTGCAGTGGCAGCAAGAGTGATGGGGCCCCCACCAAGAAGCTGGGTGAGCTGCTCACTCAGCAGTGGGGACCAGGGCAGTGGGTGTGAGAGGTGCTGATGGACCACCTCCTCCTTCACTTCCCACTGTAGGCCACTTGGATAGGCAGCCATGGGCCCCAGCCCCACCACAGCTCCCCCTCACACACACACACACACACACACTGCAGACAGTTTACTGAAAAGCACTTTATTCCCCTCCAAACACAGAACCCGTCCTCCCTTCCTCCACAACAGCAGAGCTCTTCCCCCTCCCTCCCCAACAAGTGAGTCTATCCCAGCCCTCCCACAGGCCACAGAGCTCTTCCACCAACCACCCCACCAGCCACCAATAAAGCACCCTCTTCCTTGTACAGTGTGCTCTGCATGTCCTGTGCTCTGAATGTGCCCCTGGTGAGAGTGTCCCAGGCATGCCATGAGAAACTGCTTGCATGAACTAAGTGGTGCCCTGCTGCTGCCAATTGCCATGGTGTCCCAGGCACACCTGAGAATCTGGCACAGGCCCCTGAGCTTTGATGGTGCAGCAGACCAGCCTGCATTGCCCCACAATGCTTGCTGCCACCTGGAAGAATTCCTGTGCCTATGCTACACATCCCTTCCCCCCACAGCCAAGGATAGCATTGGTACTGGCATTGACGCATTTCTCCACAAGAGAGGCCTTTACCTGCCTAGCTGAGGGGGCATGGGATGCTCATTAAAGTTTTACATTGCCTCCTGCCTCCCTGTGTGCTGTGGGGAGGAACTCTGCTGAGCAGGAGGAGCTCAGCCAAGTGAGGAGAGGGGACAGGGGCATGGGCAAGGCCCTCCCCACCAGTGCAGAGCTTCCTGGCTGGGCATGTCAGGTATGCCCAGTGGCCCAAATCTGTTCCCACTGGTGACAATGATGTGTAGCTCCCAGTAGTGTCCTGGGGTGCAGGGGCATGGCCCCTGGCTACCCAGGCAGGGTCCCCTCCAGGAAGGTGCTGGAGCTGCTGAGGGAAGGCAGTGCCCTGGCCAGACTGGCCTCCTGGGTGGGGCTGCACACCCAGAGCTGGTGGGGCAGGCACTGACCCAGGTTTCTGAAGCTGCTGAATGATGCTGGGGGCAGGGATGGGCTCCTGGTACCTCAGGGGGCTCTCCTCCACTAACACCTCATCACAGCTGCCAGGCTGCAGTAGAGGCTCAGGCAGGCTGCCTGCACTAGAATACACAATATGGCTCCAGCCAGAGTCCCAGGGTGCAAGGATCTGATCCAGCTGCTGCAAAAGGGGCTTCAACTTGCAGGCAGCCCCTGACCAGCAGTTGTGTGGTCAGTTATGACCCATTGTGTCTGCAGGGCCTTGACCTTTATGCAACATTGGGACACCAACCGGTCATGTCTGCACTCCTACATGTGACCCCAGAGACCCTCATAAACGTGGATGTTAGAGCACATCCAGCTTAGAGGCACAGCACAGGACAGGCACGCAGGTGCTGGGGCTGTGCCAGGGGACAGCATCGGTGTCTAGGCAGGCTGCTGCAGCTGACCCAGGGTCACTGCTGCAGGACCCAGTAGCTAGAGGCTGGCTGTAGATGGCCCAGGGTCCTGGGGTCACCACAGCATTTTAAGGGGCAGGCAAAGAGCCTCCCCAGCACTGGGATTGGAGAAGCTCTGAGCCCTGGGGCTAGCCTGAGGGCAGCTCCCTCATGATGAGAATGAAAATTTGCTCCTGGTTGGCATCTACATATGTGCTACTACACAGTAACTACTCCACAGTTAATTTGCTACCTGCATTTGTAGGTAGTAAATTAACTGTGCAATAGACTCATTTACTGCATAGTAGATGTCTACATGTATAAATGGTGATGTTTTACTGCGCAGTAAATGAGTCTACTGCGCAGGAAAGTCTCTCATGTAGATGCACCCTCTGTATCAGAAGTCCCAAGAGCCAAAATGTATGCATACAGCCCCAACTCCTGAAGGACTAGTTCATCATATAAGCAAGCTGTCTCCATCAACATCATTAATAGAACATAATACTGACAACTGCATGTTCAGTCTCCCTGTGCTTCTTGCAAATGCTATGCTATCACATTAGAGGGCTATCTGCACCTCACTATAATCCATGTGATAATAGGAACTCTCCACTGTGAGGATGCTCAAGAGAGGTGGAAATTACAGCATTTTTCCAAAGAAAAAAAACTTTATTTCCTGACTTACAACACCTCACCTAATGCACTTGAATGAATGCTGGAACAGACGCATAGCTCCTGCAGTTTAAATATGTTTATTTTTAAATAGTCGTTTTGTTATCCTGAGCATCACTATTGTAAAAAAGTTATACGGATGCCTGCTACACAATAGATTTTAAAAGCTTGTCACATTTCTGCTTGTTTCAAACCTTTTGTGATTATTGTTTCTGCAATGTCTGTGTCTTGCAGCAGAGTTGTTCTCTTTCACTATATTTACACAACATGAATTTTCACAATTCATAAATTTTCTACAGAATGATTATTATAACAGTAAATCTTACTTTCAGGAATCCTAGGAGTCCATGTATATCAACTCAGCAACAAGCTTTGGGGACAATTAGAATATTTCTAAGTGAACTCTGAAAGTTGAGAGACTCAGAACCCTAGAATCTAAATTTCGGGGCAGGTTCAGCATGGGCACCACAACAGTGTAACCTTCCCTGTAGTGCCCCAGCAAAGTGCTTCACCCACAACAGGATTCTGTCTGCTAGTGGCAGCTTAATTTCCATGTCTAATCGGCTCCTTGGCCTCTCTGTCGAGACTCCCAGTTGTAATGATGTCTTTTGTTTGTAGACACTTTGAAATGGATTAAGGCCATGAACATCAGACAGTACTGACTTTCAGACACCAGCACTGTGTGATAGATTTAAATGGATGACCCAGAGATGAAAGGCTCTGTATCTTATTACCAATCCTGAGCCATCCAGTCCCCCAACACTGGGCTTTACTTTAAAAACTCTGCATATGTAGTGGCAGATGTTATCTCTATTTAAACCCACAATACACCCAAGTCAACGTGTGGCACTGCCACAGCATTAAGCATCTGCACACAGAAGATCACTTAAACTGAGGAAAATTAAAGTCCCTTGCCGATGCAGTTCAAGGGCCTGCAATGAAAGTGAACTACACAATGTGACAAGAATGTCATAGTACCATCAATGAAGGAAATACCAGTGTCTGAAAGTGTGGCTGCCTTTCCAGAGTAAGAAAGCACTTTCTGTATGGGGATTTGGAATCTAAGGCAATAAGTGCCTGAACTATACGCTGCTTAAAAATAGATAAGAACATGAAACAGCGTCATGTGAATCAGAAGGGACTTATACAAACAGCAAACCACAGCCTGAAAACAATGAATTCAGTTGACCAAGCAATATGATCTTCTGATATATTGCACAGTTCCACTGCTCTACAAGTTCTTAAAACAAGAACAGTAGGGGTTTCAGTATATGAACTCTGTTACACTGCTCGCATGCTCAGTTTTGTTTTGATGGCCCTATGTAAGTGTGGACTGATACCATTAGTGTCCTGGAACAACCAGTTCAAAACATAGGAATTAAAAATGATGCTCTAACTAGAATTTGATAATAAAGATCAAGAAGTAATAAAAAGACCAAATTATGTGGAGAAAGTGGGTTTAACCTTGACTAGATTTCTACACAAGAAGTCAAGCTCAAATTTAGGCCAAAGAGATTTGATAGTTTCAGTTTAAACAGCCTCAGATTTTTTTTTTTAATACTTAAACAATGTGTTATATTGAACACATTTTGCAAAATGTACAACGCAATGTTTATCAATCAGATTCTATTTAATCAAAATGGTACTTTTATGGAAAATTCTAAGGGAACGCGAACTGGATAACAGTGGTACTGACTGTTGCTTAATCAGGACAGAATTAACATAAATCCTACTTAGCACAGATGCATTTTAGGTCAATGGGTTATACGATGCTTAGCCAGGTGTAAAGTATTTTGTTCTGGGCCTTTAATACAGTAGTTTCAAGTTAAAATGAAAAAAAAGAAGACAGCTTCTCCTTAGTTCTCAAAGACAACTCTATAAAAGCTGAAATAAAACTGCGTTATGTTGTTGCCACATAGCCCATTAAATCCACCATTTTTTAATCTGGATCTGCTGAAAATACTAATGCAGACATCAGCTGATATAAAATACAGCATTGTTGACTCCTATGCAGCTCTTCTGATGTGTGCCAGCTGAGGATATGGTCACTTTTAAAAAACAATAGGATTATGAAGTAGGAAAGGCACAAGAACCTCATATACAACAATACTCATGTCAATGGGACCTCGTGCTCCTACGGTTCTTTCCTCAGAAAGACTCGGGTGTGGATGAAACCTCTTGTGAATGTAAGGACTTAAGTTTTGTCTTCAGTGTAAAAACACCACCTCCATTTTTATATTGAACCTAGAGCGCTCATCTCGGCTTTTCCTCATCTAGATACATTGATGTAAAAACCACCTGTGCCCTATCTCAATTGAGATGCAAAATCAAGATAAACTATCCTGAGGTGAAATTGCACCTTTTCCCAGTTAAAATGTAACCTGAAAACAAATAATATAATAGAAAACAACCTGTAGAGAATAATGCTTTTTCATTCTAAAAATCAACAAACATGTGCTCTGGGATTTTAACTGACTGTGGAAATATTTTATTCATTGGAGCTGGCCACTGAATGTCATGGAGTTGTGATAACTAGTCCTATTAGCTTGAGGGAACTTTTTTAACATTTCACATGTGAACACTAGTCTCCTTTTAATGGGTTTATAGGATTTTGCAGTATTGGGGCCTGCTCATACACAAGCGAATGGCAAAACTTCTTTTCAGTCAGTGAAAGTTGAACCATCCCACTTGCATCACAGAGATATTCTGTCCTACATACCAGTTAGGGCAGGGGTGCTCAACCCCTGGCCCACAGGCAGATCCAGCCCTCAGCACTGTGTCATCCCTACCTGTTTTAGTCATATTCTTATCAACCCCTATTGAGATGAAATACGGGTTTAGGACATGTAGATCCAGCATGTAGAGTCTGTCAGATTCCAGGGCCCAATTCTCATGCACAGGGCCATGTGTGGCAGCACAGGGCACGTTGGATGGAGCAGGGGCCACGTAGGGCCCCAGTCCCAGGATGTGGGACCAGGCAGAGGCAGCACAAGGCCATGATCCCAATCTCAGTACTTGGGGGTGGCATGGGGCCCAATCCCAGCATACAAGTAGCCAGCCAAGGTGATGTGGCCCAAATCCTGACATGCAGGATCCAGTCTGGGTCACATATCAGCCCTGCACCATTCATCTGGCCCACAGGGCCAAAAGGTTGAGCACTACCATTGGCTTTAAGGGTGTGCGTGGAAACAATATAGACAGGTTGTTCCCTTTTTTATCATTTCTATTTAGTATTTCATGTAGAGACATTTGGATTCTGCTGGTGTGTACTGGGAAAAGAAATAACCATCTCTTGGGGTAATTTAGTAACTGTCCCAATATGGAATTCCAGTAAATAGGGTGACCATATGCCCTGGTTTGCCCAGGATAGTCCTGGATTTGGAAGGCCGGTTTCAACCACCAGAGCATCCAAGAATCAAAGGCGCCTGGGGCACAATCCAGTAGGAAGGCAGAGTGGTATCATGTGGCAGGCAGCTCCGCCACCCTGCCGGGCTGTGCCCACACCCCTGCCTGCTGGCCTCAGCCACTGCTTACAGCAGCACCACTGACTTAACGGGGGAGGTGTCTTGGTTTTCCTCACGACCACCCTACTAATAAAGGCTCCAACCACACCAGGGAGAAGTTGTGTTCGCTGTGTAATCACAGGCATACATGGTTTTAGGTTAAAAACCCTTTCTATGATGGTTATCCCTACCCTACAGTCCACACAAACTGGATGGGATCCAAGAGGATTCTGCTGTAATACCCCAAAGCAATAAGGCACTTCAGTGCAGAAGAGGGCTCGTAATGGAGTTCACATAAAAAGTATTTACAATTATATAAGCATGACAAAGGCTACTCTGCAGTCTCTTATACTGCATAAGGCTCCCATACTGCAGAAGCCAATGATGTTACTTTCTAGAGGCTACTGCTTACGGAAATGCTGAAGTTAAACACTTAATTTAATGGTTTTTGTTCACAGTGAGTAATACTTCTCACTACATGAAATGCTAGACTGCTGTATAAAATAGAAATGGTTTCCTTTTAAACTTCCCAGTTTTCACACTACATGCTATTTCCTAATGTTTATATTTGAAGGGAAAGGTTTAGTGATTGAGCACTTGGTCACATAAATGTGCCTTCTATACTGTCAAGTTCGCAGAATCATCTATTTTATTTAATACCTTAACTATTTCATAATTGCCCATATCCAGTTCCTCACAGGCTTGGATGATCTCAGCTTTTAATGCGCTTCATCTTATTATTAGCCACATCAATTCATGAGTAGATCACTAGCACCTTGAAATACTAATGCTTGTCACACACTTTAATCTCCTCTAAAAGGTCTTGTTCCTTGCATTCCTAAGTGTCTTAATAGTTTTAATTTTTCTTCTTAGATTTTTATTTTGATGCCAACTGACTCAAGAAAGAATGAAGCTTACTTCATTTTCTTTTTAACCTAAGCATAAATGGAGTATAACAATCTCAAAGTCTAATTTGGTACCGCATTAATAGAAAGGTAATTTTTTTTTTTTTTTTTTTTTTTTTTTTTTATAAGCAATGAGTTTGCTCTGAACTAGGAACAAAGAGAAGTGAATTTATTCTGGGTATCTAGTCTTGTCAGGAAAAAATTGGATGTCTTAAGAAAAGCAAATGTTTCAACATGTGACAAGGTATACAAGAACTAAAGAACAGAATTGCATGGGAGTAGCCAGCTGGCATAGCACTGAAAACAGCTATTCCGTTCAGGAAAAGGACCCACCAAGTAGGACTTTAGTTCATAACAAGCTCTCCCACACAGGAAAAGAAACAAACAAAATATTTTTGAAAGGAATATCATTCCTTACTGTCTGTGAGACCCAGAAAGGGCCACTTTAGCTAATGCTAACAAATTTGCATCTTCACAGGAAAGTGCACTACTAGCCTATCATCTGTTAGTCAATCTATGCTTCTGCTTTAGGCACGCATTAACTGGTAGATGAGGGGCTTTTTGCTCCTAGAGCTATATGGAAATAACTTGATCCTTCTTTCGAATGTCACCCCCTTTTACTGCAGACCCTTTCCACAGCCTATTTAACAGACTTCCATCTGCTATAATCTCATCTCCTTTCAAATGCTTCAAGGCTCGAAGCACCTGCTAATTTCCAATTCCGATCAACCCCTACCTGTAGGAGTAAATGTCATCCCTGGTATGGCTGAGCATGATGGACTAGGTGATGGAGTAGTGGAGAAAGTTGCACAGTGAGAACTAGACTGTTGCATTCATGCCAAAGACCTATAGTAGCTGTGATATACAAGATAATCTCTCCCAGTGCCATTCCATGAACACAGGGGAAGCACAATCTGCTTCCACTTTACGCCAAGCCTGTTCCATTATAGTGGTGAGTCATAATCCTCCCTATCCCAGCCTTTCGCTACAAGTTTCTCCTTTAAGATCGATACCCTGAAGAAGTAATTTCAAGGCATCTGGCTGCGTGGGACATGATTTTAAACTCCTTTCCTTTCAGTCATGCCCCCACTACAGAATTTTAAACAAAAAACAAATGAAAATGCTTAGATGAGTAGGAATTATTCATCAAGTAAACATTTGCAACATTGTACCCCAAATTCCATGCAAAAGATGCATGCCCTTTTGCCATAGTATATTAACCTTAAATTTATGTCTTGTTGACAGTGACAATAGCTCCTGAAATGAGGCATCTTTGAAGCTCTGCTGCTTTGTTTGATAAATTTGCTTTATACTACATTGATTGCAGATGTTCAGGGAAATTTAAAAAAAAAAAAACTCTGGCACTGTTTCAGACATCAGAAAGCTAAGGCCATGGTTGGGCATTCATTTTTAGCGCAAAGAATTTCTGTGAATTACCCAGATGTGAGAAATGCCCCTTGCTCACGCACAGGCCGGTCTGGCCAGGAATGAGGGAGATGCCCGGGGCTTGAACTCCAGGTTCCAGCCTGGGGGTAAGCCCCCCACCTTTGCACAGTCCTGGGATAACCCAGGTCTGTTCAGTGGCTGTGTGGCACCAGCAGCCATGGCATGGTCCCTACAGGACTCCTCGACAGCTTTCCCTGGGCGAGACATCAGGAAGCCAGTGTTCTCCCTCCCTCTCCACTGGAGGATGGGAGGCAGAGCTAAGAACTGTGGGATACTTGGTGTCCTCAACCTCCAAGAGAAGAATGCAGCCATTCAAGTTAGTGTAGGAGGGGAGAGATCTTCCTGTCTGGAAGATGGAGAACTTTCTTAGGAGACAGCCAGTTCTCTTTCACAAGAAACTCCTTTGTGGCTGTATGCTACCTTTTTGTGCCAGAAAAAGGGTACAAAATCCTGCATCCTAGTCCAGTTCCAATAATGTTTAACCATCTGCTGCTTTACATGGGGATAAATTAAAAAAGCAAGTTCCTATCCACTCTGTATGAACATTAAAGATCCCACATCACTTCCTCTCAGAACATGCTGTGGCCTTCCTCCTCCCACCACCATGTACCATGCACTGGGTCACTTGGCTGTAACACATGGATTAAAGGTCTGTGCTTTTCAGCATTTCTATAAATACATGAAACATTTGGGACACCTTGGAAATGAAGAAATATAAAATACTGTCACAAAAAGAGGCTGGTACCTATATTTAATCTTTACTGCTTTCAAGTGGACAGTTTATAAGTCAAGGTTCTGAAGTAGTCTTACACAACAGTTCCTAATAGCTTTCTACAGCTAGCGGTGCCAAAAATAAGGGCAGAGTCAAAATACCATCTTCTTTCATACTGCCAAAATGTCCATTGATAGGAACCAGCATACCTGACACACAAAAATGTGTAAGTGGAATTTGTTTAGTAGTCAAACTCAACAACAAGTATAGTCCATTAATATTGGATGTCATTCAATTTCCAATGAATTAAATCAATTTGATGGGAAGGATACTGAGGCAGATATACAACATACCTAGCTATCCTCTAGGTTGGCCTGCATATTATAAATACAAAAAGATCCTATGCCACCTTATCCCTCTTCCTACTTCTTCACACTGGAAAGGAGCAATATAAGTACTTTTTTAAAAATAGAAAATAAAAGAGACTGAAATCAGCATCCTTCTGACAGCTTAGGAATCCTCAGGATACTCCACCAGTTCTTTGCCATCATGTTTCCTGTTCCAAAAGGAACACCTCTAGAGATGATAGCAGTTCAGCCTGCAACACCAGCCAAGTTTTGGACTCTGGCTCAGGTTATCAAAAATAGTGCTAGTTGTGATGGTGGGTTTTTTTTAAACATGGACACTTGGCCTTAGGATCTAGAGGAGGAACACCAATTAAATTTATTCAGGCCTATAAAACAACTGATACCCAAGTGAACACTTCTGTATCCTTGTTTCAAATACCAAGATAGCCAGTTCCTAGTAAAGAAGTCTGTTTGTTTTCTCTCAATATTTTTCTCTGATTTTTCAGTCAATCTTGAATAAGTTAATTTTTCTAATATCTCTTCTCTCTTTTCAAATCATATTGTGCTTCTTGATTTACTTGGCTTCCCCTTCAGATTTTTGCTTTGGGTTTTTTTCTCATTTCTCTTTCATTGTGCATATTTCCCCAAAGACTTTCCTTCGCCCATACTTTTTCTTCTTTATCCATCCCTCTGTACTCCCTGTCTTCCATTTTCCCCCATGTTCCTCTCTGCTAAAGTGTTTCCCCCAGATCCATTCCCTCCCATTCCTTTTCTCCCATAAACCCTTTCACAGTCGCCTTGAGTCCCTCCCAGGAATACTCTACTACTGTTCATATCTGTCCTCTTCCTGCTGTGCAAAAGAGAAGAAAGTTTCCATGAGCATAAGGCAGGCAAGTAAGAACCGTGACTTTTTAGCTCTTTTCCAGAGGTGAAACAATGCAAAATGGAGAAACACAGAAAAAGGAGGAGAAGCAGTTCAGCTGCCTACACAATAGCTGTCACTGTACACCCCAGGGGTCAGGATGAAAAATAAAGAGAAGCCCATTCACTGCTTGCTAGTTGTGTGAGATTTCAGTAGCGCTGTAACGGACCAAATATTGGAAACCAAATGAGTGTCAAGTGAGAAGTATGACATTTGGTAAGAGTGCCTGCCAGGATTTGAACCTGTGGTTCCAGAGAGTCTAGATGTTAGTCTAGGAAATCTAACCTGATGCTTAGATGACTAAACCATCCCCAATTTAAAACTTGCAGCCTTATTCCAGTGGTATGCCTTTTCAGATGAATGGAATACCCAACCACACTGGATAAGCACATTAGCTGAATGCTTCTACTAAAATGATCCGAAGTAAAATAGCTCTGTTGACATTTAAATTGTCATAATTTGGCTACAGAGTTAAGACCTTATTGGAGGGGCAATTCAGAGTAGTCAGTGCTATTATTTCAGTCCGTATGCACAGGTGGTAATGCTGCAGCCCATCAATTCATATCCAAAATGCTATCTTCACAAGTAGACAGCAGGATTTTAAATGGAGGCTTATATTTAAAAAATAAAATTGAGTGGGAACATGCTATTGCATGCATGTATGGGCATGACAACTACAAACTACGTGCCAGGTATTAACAGCTAGTGAGAAATATTACATCCAAAGTAAATACAGCTGCAGTATCTAGCTGACTGAGAAAAAAAACGGATCCTAAAACATGTCTTTCAAAAAAAGTACCATAATATTTATAATGAAATGTTTAATAACGTTATTTTTAACTATGAGAATGTGGTACAGAATGTAATGGTGATTTATAACTAAGGAGGATAGCATTAATTTACCCAAATATTAGTACCCATCTTTTAATCACTAATGCTTAATATATAGGGTAATAATACTTGTAATCAGGTCATTACAAGATTAATCCCTGGCTTCTGTGCTTTATTTTTAAATCTGAAAAGTTTAGGATAAATCTAAGTTGCAGTGGCAAACCTAACCTAAATTTTTCAAGTAGAAGAAATGTTCTAAGAATCTGGAGGTAATCATTATCTTTAATAACACCTGATATGATTGAGGCTTTTAACAAAGGAAGTGCTGCCTTGAAATTTTTTTTAGTGCTACTCATAATTTGACTGCTGAGGAAAAAATTGTCAGTTGAGGAATAAATGCATATTATTAATAAAGATAGGTAATGTGATGGGATGTACAAACTCCATACCCAGACAGAGAGGCAAAGGGTTAAATTATTTTACTGATAGAGAGGGAAAATCATTGCACAAACTGTTGAAGCTGCCAAGGCTAGAGAGGAAGACCCTCTGACTTTGATATGTTAAGAAGCAAGTTTGATGAAAGAGGAGAATTTGAAGTGGATGGAAAGAGGCAGAAAAAGACCTTAGAAATCTCTAAAGTATCTATCAACATGGTATCTAAGCAGGGTCCTTGGTAAGAACAGTTCTTTTCGCACTCACCTGTAGAACACTTGGTTTCCTGACACCTGCAGTAAGTGGCCAGCATATTTCCTGAAGTGAAAGAAAATCTTTTATTTTGGACCCTGCCAAATGTGTCAGCACTTTTAGGGTGCCTACAGACATTTAGGGCCCTGCTCTAACTCATGGCACTTTACACAGAGTGCTGCGTCCAAGGTTTTGAGCCTGCCTGCACCAGCCCTGCCCAGCAGGTGGGGGCACACCAGAAGACTCCCAGGAGGCTGCCAAACCACCTCTTCCCAGCGCCACCCTCCCCTCCTCCCCAACTCCGGGGCTGTCTGTGGGGAGGGAAGGGGGAGGGAGAGAGGGAGCAGGCAGCTTCCAGCTGGGTTTGCGCTGGCTGGAGCTGGAGGTGGGCAGTGGAATGGAGCCCCTTTGCCTCGCAGGCTCCCCACAGCTACCCTGGGTTGGGTACTGGGGGAGCTTGGCCAGACCCATGGGGGGGGGGGCCTTCCCTCACCCCTGGCCTGGGTCTCTTGACAGCAGCAGCTGCCAGTTAAGCTTTGCTGGTGTGGGGGAGAGGCACAGTGGAATGGAGCCCCCTTGCCTTGACAGCCCAGCCTGCTCAAATGCAAACTATCTATTCACCACTACCTCAAATGCCACCTCCATGAAGCAGTCTTCTGGGAAGAGCATACGTGGTTGGTGCAATACCTCTGTTAAATGCACAACGTGGGAATAGCAATACAGATAGTAATTTAAATAACAAAATATCTCGGGCCCTGAGAGCTGCCCTGGGGCATGTACCTGCATTCTATGAACATACATGTTTCAATTAGAACAAAGCCAAATACTGGTAAAAATAAGGTAATCTCTATGGAGATCTTGATCAGCATTAAATTTTACAACTACACAGATTAGTGTTTAATGATTTATAAGACTGTCTGATAAAAAGGTTCTAAATGTGATTTTATCTGAACTTTTAAACTAATATAGCAAGCTGGAAAAAAAAAATTTGGAAGAAAATGCCAGTGGATGATAGGGAATCCTGTAACAACTGTCTTGAAAAAAGTTCAAATGGAAATGATAAAACTTCTAGGACTTGACTGTGCCAGGCACAACACTGGGACTACTGACTCTGAGGGCAGGTCCATACTGCTTCAGCAAAGTTCCTCCTCGGAGCACTGCAGAGAAACGTGACCTATCCAGTGGCTCAACAACATGTTTGCCAAACTCGAAAAGCATCCCCTTCCACCATTCTTGATTTCTCAGTCCTCAGTGCGCTTGAGCACAAGACAGAGAGCCAAGGGCAGATGCAGTGGTAGAGACACACCCCGCTTTCAAAGTGTAGCTCACATGTTAGCAGCATCAGTTCCCTGTACCCCAGATGCCTGGGTTCCCTGCCGAGTGAGGCATGGTTGGAGTCCCATGATGGTGGGAGACACTAGGGGGGAACTGAGCAGGAAACAAATGAAGAAGGCAGAACCTGCCCACTGTTGTCATTGTCCTTGGCTGACCCTGCTCCAGAGCTGTGTGGGATGTCAGGCCTCTGCTACCAGCCCCTCTTTGGGTTTCCTCTGCTGGCCTGGGGGATCCAGTTATGGGGAGCAGCTGCAGAGGGAGCTGGGCTTGATTAAGGATGGTAGTGGCAGTGGGCAGTCCCACCCTCCCCTCATTCCTGTGCCTGCTTCTGGCCAGTGGGACACACATGGGGCACCAGGCAGGAAACAGGCACAGGATGGGGGAACCAGCTCACTGTTACTGCTACTGTCCCCAGCCAGGCCTAGGACACTGTGCAGCTGCTCCCAACAGTGCCTGGCTGAAGCAGAGCAATTCTGAGGCTTCCCCAGCCCCTAGGTCAGACCTGCTGGAGAAGGAAGAGAGAAGGTGCCACTGAGCACAGTGGGAGGGGGGCAGAGGTGGCGCAGCTGCCAAGAACAAGGTGGCAGCAGAGGAGTCTTACCTGCTTTAGGGATTCAAAAAAGTCCCTGGTGACTACTGCTGTGTAATGGTCTGCCTGCTGCAAGGGCAGCACTTGTAGCATGGGAGCAGCCACCCCCTGAGGTGCATCAGACATCTTCCATACCCACCTTGTTGAAATCCTAGATCTACCTATAAGTGGAGCAGGGGGACACCTGGAGGACAGCTTCACTCTCTCCTTTTTGGGCTTAGCATGTGGAAAGTGCAAGCAGGTGCACAGGACATGCCTACTGGTGGAATAAACATTCTCTGCACACCCTCAGAGAGCAAACTGCTGCAGAGAAAGAAAGCAAATGAAGTACAAGCTGCATTTGCTAGTGATGGCATTGAGCAGCACTGCTTATGCAGAGTTCCAGGAAGAGCTGTGCCTTGAATGCACAGGAGGAATGAGCACACTGCACTATCCTTTATGAGCGTATAGTGCTTTTTCGTCTTCCTTCTTGCAATGCTCCTGACAAGCTCTGCTTACTGAAACAGGAGTTGAGGCCATGGCTATGTTTTCTCTATGCCCATCCTGGTCCCTTGCCTGGGTAGATCAAGGTGGAGTCGTGGGAAACGATGAAGATTAGGAACAGATATGGATGAAGAGAAGCCCCTTCATGACATTGATCATAACAGTAAGTAGAAAGGTGACCATGATGCAGTAGACAGGTGTAATTGTACAAAAGTAATTGCATCCAAGTATAATATAAAAATAATGCATCATAGTAGGCTCATAATATATGAAGTCACGCCCTAGTCTTGTATTACAATAATGTTAAGAAACAGTCCAGTTTTGATAATGATATCAAGAGCAAACCATATCCATTTTACAAGTTCCTTTGAAGGAACACTTAGTTATTTATCCTAGTCTTCCCCTTTCATCTTTCTTAGGCTCCAGCCCAATGATGTAATAATGCAAGAACTTTTCAGGTAACAGGACACTTTTTCAACTGAAAACACTAGCAAGCTCTTACGCCTATAAGAACTTCTGCCCAAGTCATGATAGATTTCATATTTGGCATGAGAAGCAGAAAAGCAGATTAACAGGCAGCTTTTAAGATGTCCACAGAAAATAACTATAAATTCAGCTCTAGCACTGGCCTAAAAAGACATTTGCTATGCTTATTACTGGAAAAAGCCCGATTTAGTAGTTTGCTCCATGTGTTCCGTCATGATATTATACGGCATGGGAGCATTTGAATTCACAGATTCAGTATTGATATATTGAAATAAATGTAGACATCATATGCTGTTTTCCCAATTCTGCTTTGATATTTACAGTTGACTCTTTTGAAAGAAAGAGAGTAAGCTTAAAGTCCTTTAACATGTATTTTGTCTTCTCAAAGCTCTCACTTTCACTTCTCTACTAAATTTTTCTCCATCAAAAAAACACCAGCATAAAACACTGTCTGGTGCATGCAGAGGTGCGATTTTTGTTTGCTCACTGCTAGACAGGTTGGCAAATTATTTAATTTTAACTTCACAGATTACAAGGTGTATAAATGCAACAGCTACATCCCAAATGGAATAAAGCTGAACAGAAAGATGACTGAACTACTAAGCTATTTTATATTGCTGAGGTCATAAAGGGTATGCCAGGTCACTGCATTAAGTCCTGAGTCCTTGTAATAGCTGCCCTTCCTATAAATGTCACTTTGCATTTGTCTAGAGAAACTGAGAAAGGAGTTAAATACACTGTGAAGTAGACAGCAGGCAGAGTATGTATATTTGAATTGGTAGTCTGGTTTTCAGTAGCAAACTTTCTGTTAAATTAGTTTTCAACATTAAAGCAAGGGAAAACAAATTTCCTTCTCTAATAAATGCTCAAGTGCTGGACCTATGGCCTCCCCATGAAGTGACTGGATCCAGCCCAAGGCACAGGGAATAGTGGCAAGCAGCTCGGCATGGTGCATCCCCCTCCCTGCCCTGCACCCTGCTGCTGATCTCCTCCACAGCCTTCCCATTTCTGCCTTTCCCCTCCCCAAGGCAGACTGCTTCATGGAAGCAAGCTCACTCTCACTCCTTTCCTCTGCAGCAGGGGCTGTACACCAGAGGTAAGCTCTCACTCCCCTCCCTCAGACACTGACAGCCCCCTCTCTCCCTCCACCCCTCCTTTATTGGAGGGGAGAGCACCCAGGTCCAGCCAGGTCACAAGCACCCAGCCTACCACTCTGAAAGGTTAAGCCCTACTGGTTTACATAGTTAAAGGAAACGTCATTAACAAATCACGTGTGGATGCATTTCATTTTTCAACAACATTTTTGGCTCCAGGCCAGAATGACCCAGAGACTCCTGCTTTCCCCCATGGGAAACCCCTGTCACCAAATGTTTCTGAAGCCCCACATCACAAGCCAGATCAAATGGCTCCACAGTTTGGTTATGGCCCACAGGCCATAGGTTGCCAATCCTCACTCTGGCCAGATCTCATATACAATGTTTTAGGTACTAGGTACACTGAATACAGTAGGGTTAAACTAAGGTAAGAGAGATCAAAATCAGACTTAAACTTAACATACTTAAACTTACTAAATATACTTAAACATAGTTCAACGTAACTGCCTTGATAAGGCATAGGGTAATGGGTACTAAATGGGGAACTTAAAAAAGTCTCTCAAGCTTCTCTGAACTACCAAATTAGTCTACAAACATATCTAAATAAGGTAATGTTCAGTAAAGTAAGATGTCAGAAGCTCATCATCATTTGGTAATGTCCCAGAAAATGTTGGAATTCCCAGCATTTCTTTCAAAGCATTTGTTTATAAGAATATGCGCAAGAAATGAAAGAATCTAAGCATAAAATTCCTCCTTCTTCTGACTTCAAACCTTCTGGTCATTGTACACTCAAGAGATGGATGTTCTGACTGTAACCAGAAGGTTGCATGCTGCCAAACCATTCACATTTTCAGCATGAGTAATAGCTTAAGGGAGTCAGTTTTTTTAACCCAGTTTTAAGGGAGTAAGTCAGGGAAGGGAATCTGTTGTATGAACCCAGCCCTGCCAATTCCCTTTCTTCAAAGAATTTGTCTCCAGGTGGTGAGCAGCCTTGGAATCCTCCTTGATGCAGCTCTAAAAGTAGACATCCAAATATCAACCATAGATGATCAGTAGCAATATGAAACTGTATCTATTTGTACTCTCTTTAACATCAAATTTATTTCTGATTTATATCAGCTAATTGTCTACAGATATATGAGTACTGCATGCTGGCTACAACTGTATTGCTAAAATTAACATCTCACTCCCTCTTACCTTTGCTGTCACCCCTAAGATTTCAATCTGTGACAGAAATCCATGTATTTAGCATATTTTTAAAGGGTAAACTTGCTTTAATTTAAAAAAAAAAAAATCAGATCTATTAGATTTTTTTATTATTATTTATTTTATTTTTTTTAGGGCTGGAAGGGACCTTGGAAGATCATTGAGTCCAGCCTCCCATCCGAGGGGCAGGAAGTCAGCTGGGATCGTAGGATCCCAGCAAGATAAGCACCCTATTTGCTCTTGAAGGTGTTCAATGTAGGTGCTTGAACCACCTCCAATGGCAGGCTGTTCCAGACCTTGGGGGCTCGGACAGTAAAGAAATTCTTCCTTATGTCCAGCCTGAAACGGTCTTGCAGGAGTTTATAACAGTTTGACTTTGTCATCCCTTGGGGCACTCTGGTGAACAAACGTTCCCCCAAATCCTGGTGGTCACCCCTGATAAACTTATAGGCGGCCATCAGATCACCCCTGAGCCTGCGCTTCTCCAGGCTAAAGAGTCCCATGGCTCTCAGCCTGTCATCATAAAGTCTGTTTTCCTGACCTCTGATCATGCGCGTGGCTCTCCTCTGGACTCTCTCAAGCTTCTCCACATTCTTTTTGAATTGTGGAGCCCAAAACTGGACGCAGTACTCCAGCTGCGGCCTCACCAAGGCCGAGTACAAGGGGAGAATGATGTCTCGGGATTTGCTTGAGAAGCATGTATGCATGCAAGCCCCCAAGTCGCTTTTAAAATTAGTTTTAATATAAAATCATTTAGAATTGAATTGTCTAGAAAACTCAAATTTAGCTCATTTAATTCAACAGCAAATCATTCTGGGTATCACACTTCAACAAGGACATGGAAAAGCTTGAGAGAGTCCAGAGAATGGCCACCCGTATGATCAGAAACTTGCACAGCAAGCCACATGAGGTAAGGCTGAGGGACCAGGGACTCTTCAGCTTGAAGAACAGAAGGCTAAGAGGAGACTTGGTAGCAGCTTACCGCTACATCAGGGGCATACATCAATGGTGTGGTGAACAACTGTTCACCAGGGCACCCTTGGGGAAAACCAGGAGCAACAGTCACTAGAAGACAGTTTCAGGCTTAACATTAGGAAAAACTTCTTCATAGGGTGTCCAGACTGTGGAATAAGCTCATTCCAGAGGTGGTACAATCGCCTAACCTGGAGATCTTCAAGAGGAGACTGGACAGTCACCCTGCTGGGGTCACTTGACCCCAGTTGTCTTTCCTGCTTGATGCAGAGGGCTGGACCCGACGATTTTCCAAGGTCCCTTCCAGCCCCTTAAGATCTATGAATCATAGATTTTCATAGATTTCATAGACATTAGGGCTGGAAGGGACCTCGGGAGATCATCGAGTCCAGCCCCCTGCCCAAAGGGCAGGAAGGCAGCTGGGGTCATAGGATCCCAGCAAGATAAGCATCCAATTTACTCTTGAAGGTGTTCAATGTAGGTGCTTGAACCACCTCCGCTGGCAGACTGTTCCAGACCTTGGGGGCTCGGACAGTAAAGAAATACTTCCTTATGTCCAGCCTGAAATGGTCTTGCAGGAGTTTGTGACCGTTCGACCTCGTCATCCCTTGGGGCGCTCTGGTGAACAAACGTTCCCCCAGATCCTGCTGGTCACCCCTGATAAACTTATAGGTGGCCATCAGATCACTCCTGAGCCTGCGCTTTTCCAGGCTAAAGAGTCCCATGGCTCTCAGCCTGTCATCGTAAGGTCCGTTTTCCTGACCTCTGATCATGCGCGTGGCTCTCCTCTGGACTCTCTCAAGCTTCTCCACATCCTTTTTGAATTGTGGAGCCCAAAACTGGACGCAGTACTCTAGCTGCGGCCTCACCAAGGCCGAGTACAAGGGGAGAATGACATCCCGGGATTTGCTCGAGAAGCATCTATGGATGCACGCCAGCATTTTGGTCGCTTTACTAGCCCCAGCATCGCATTGGAGGCTCATGTTCATCTTGTGGTCAATGATGACCCCCAAGTCTTTTTCTTCTGTAGTGCTAACCAACGTAGGACTGCCGAGCCTATAAGGGTGCTGCAGGTTTTTCCTCCCAAGGTGGAGAACCTTGCATTTTTCGGTGTTAAACACCATGAGGTTCTCATCTGCCCATTTGCTGAGCTTGTCCAGGTCAGCCTGGATCACCCGCCTATCTTCTGGCGTGGATGCTTTGCCCCAAAGTTTGGTGTCATCGGCGAACTTGGCCAGTCCACTCCTGACTCCAATGTCCACACTGTTAATGAAGATGTTGAACAGTATGGGTCCCAGGACAGAGCCTTGAGGGACCCCACTGGTCATAGGGCACCATGATGAGTGACTGCCATCAATCACAACCCTCTGGGTCCGACTACGAAGCCAATTTCCCAGCCAGTGGATCGTGGTGGAGCCAAGGCCACAACTGGGCAGTTTGGCCAAGAGGTGATCATGGGATACCAGATCAAAAGCTTTTTTCAAGTCAAGATATATGACATCAACCTCTTCTCCCTTGTCCAGGTGATAGGTCACCTGGTCATAGAAGGAAATGAGATTGGTCAAACAAGACCTACCCGCAACAAACCCGTGCTGGCTACCCCTTAGGATGTTAGCCTGGGCCAGTCCCTCAAGGATGGCCTCCTTAATAAACTTTTCTAAGATCTTCCCCAGGATAGAAGTCAGGCTAATGGGCCTGTAGTTAGCCAGATCCACTCTCCTCCCTTTCTTGAAGATCGGGAATCAATGAATGAATTAACATTCCATACTAAAGTATTATCCTAAGGCAAAAAACAGATGCGTCTGTATTTTACATTTGTGCAAATCGTAACAACTGATAAAGGAAAATACAAGACCTTTATAAACAAGATGCATCCAGTACACCAGTTCTTCAGTGCTTCTTTATTTGAATATAATCTTTATGGGACACCACTGATATTTTTGCATTGACTTCACTGGTCCAGTATTTTACCAGTGCTACTTATTTTACAAGGGTACCAGAATGACAGTAAGTGGCACACTGTCATGTATTAGGTTATTCTGTTACAGTATGGTACCATTATCCTCAGATTCTGCCCAAGTAATAACTACAGGAGTAGACCCTACAGCAGGAAACTAAGGCTATGGCTATACTGCCACCAGAACAAGCCAGGAGCATTGCTGAAAAAAATTAAGCCCTGCCCGCTTGTGTCCAAGTTATGGTGCATGCTTAGG